>NW_019416933.1:57459-191775 GCF_000390285.2 Anoplophora glabripennis
ATTATTACGAATTTTGTTTATTTGGAAATATATTTTCTGCAGTATTTCAATACCAAAAAATGAAAATAGTAGGTAGCTAATTAACGAAATTATGATTAAATAACTTAATTGTAACACCACTGCAGAATATCATATATCACTGCAGAACATCATTTAAAAACATTTTTATCAATACCTACATCATACATTGAAGTAAATACAGTAACGCAAAAAACAGATATTGATAAAAAAGTGTACAAAAGAAATCCGTAAGTACGCCTGGCAACATTACCAGTCTTGTTTATATGTTGCTAGGATACGCTTAGGTATGCGGGTCGCTGTATTTTATTGTTCCTAAAATTCTGCTGGTGGTGTACTCCACCGGCAATTCGGAAATTTAAAACGGCTGGCTTATTCCAGGAGCGGTCTGTGGCGATAGCTATTTTGTCTGTGCTAATAATAAGAGTTAATAAGGAGTTGTATAAATTACAAGTTTAAGGGTATTGTTCAAAATAATTTCAATAAAACGCGTTCATCATATTCATATCGAATGCAATTAAAAATATATATACTGTTCATCTGACTAGAAATTTCCATAAAATACTTCTGAATTTTGTATTCTCCTTGAATTCAAAATTTATTTCTTAAAAATTTATAGGAATAAAATATTACTCCCTAATTTTTTTATTCTGCATCTGTGATCATCCTAAGAAATGAATACAGGGTACTTCGATATAACACACCATATATTTTAAGGCTACTGTAATAATAAATATTAATGCCACTATCAGCACCACCAATATATGTATACAAGGTGATTCAGTCATAATGTCATTAGTTTTAATCTTAACATTGACCTACCGTAATATTCGATCATTAACCTAGCTTTTAATGCGTTTTTAATCCGTAGTGAACGACAACGAATAAACAGTTTTCACCATGGTTTATAATTGAATATGAGTTTTTATATTATGTTCAATTAATTATTTAGTTTGTTGTACGTATACATTATTGTGTAACTTATTGCTTTTCAAGTAGTATGGTGCTTACCTATTTAAAATGACGGTATGGCTAAAAAAACTCACTCTTCGTCCATAGCACTTTGTTAATGTCCACTGCATTTTGATTTTGAGACCAATTGCAAAATTCGAGACGACTAGGGAATCAGCTGTTTCGCTTCAACATTCGAACGCTCTATAGTTCGCCGACGCATTCCCTGTTGCGAACTGAAAAATAAAGAATCACATGAAGGTTTAAATAAATTCAAAGCCGTCTCTGGTGCAGCAGCCAGCTGTACCTTTGATATCGAAGTTTCGAAGTCTGAAGATTGAGTAATATTTTTTTTTGATTTTCTGTTTTCATTAGGCTTTCGAAAAACGTGGTTAAAATTAATAACATTATGACTGTAAATGAAACTTAAAATAAAAATGCTATTTTATATAAAAATACTTAAAATGTTCAAAGGACGCAACTAAAATTTATCCAAATAATTTGATTAGAAAAACCTAGTTCAGAATAACTATAGTTACTTCAGAAATTCATGTAATTACAAATTGTCATCCCAACAATTGATACGCTACACAATTTGAATCTGATATAACAATAGGTATATCTTTATAATATCAACGGTTATAAAAATCACCAAAATTTCATAATTTCATAATTTTACTGACCTCAGCCATAAAAGTGTGAATTGAAAGAGACTTCGCAAAACTTATGCCCAATTCACGAAAAATGTCAGGCCTATAAAAGTTGATATTTATGATTAAAGAAAATTTTCTCGTGTACGACATAACATTATATTTGCAAATATTAAAGTTTAAATTTTATTCAAATTATGCCTCAGTCTAATACAATCTTTAACACCAACTACTCGTGTGAAGACCATCAAATTATCAGCATAAAGTAAAATCTGCTCTAAATCATTAACTGTACCATTAGTAAATGTACTGGAGCTTATAGGATCAAGAACAGGTCGCTGTGGTACCTCCGACATGGCAGAGTATTCGACATACTTTGTACATGGACCAAATATTGAACGCAGCTTATAACATTGGAACATAGTAATTAAATTTTACACCTGTATTATAAAAATTTTCAAGTAGTATACCGTGATGATGTGTATCACGTCAGTTCAGGACTGATCATCAATTGTTTCAGCAATATGATGTTTGAGACGTAATAAATTAGTTATCGTCCAAAGTCCTTTTAGGAACCATGTTATTGAAGGATATTTGTTGTATTTTTAACTGCATTTAAGGTGACATCACGTATAAGTATTTCAAAAAGTTTTTATTTTATATGTAAATGACATTCGCACTCAGTTGGTGTAATGAACCGGTATTAATTTCAAGTTTTATGCAAGGCCGTTGGCCAGTTATTTATTTAATTAGTGAATTTAATGAGAGCAATTAACCGCGAGTCGAGCCAAACCGTCCGTTTGCCCCACTTTGTCGAGGGCAGCGCGCATAATCCCACCACGACTCCTGCCTAGTCAAGGGGGGATTGAAGCAATAAAACCAACGATCCTGAACTAAAATCCTCAGTTCGCCGCCAGAACTCGAAGAGCTCCAGTTCCAACCTGAGGACCACCCCCGAGGACCTGAAACCGACCAGAGACCGCCATCCGACCCAAGGAGTTAGCCGCCGGGAGCAACTATCCGGAAAAAGTAAGCAAATTGTATTTTCCTATATTTACTTGTCCTGCTATGGTATAAGTCTGGCCGTTTTGAACTTTGGTAAGACAGTACGACCACAGCGTTGTCGGCGAGGGTTTGGCTGGGTGTCTCACCGCCTTCGTTCGACGAACGTTGTCCGTCACGTCAACCGAACTGCTGGTTTGGCTGGGTGTCTCACCGCCCGCGGAAGACGTTGAGTGCAGGTTCGTACGGCAGCAGCGTTATCGGCGAGGGTTTGGCTGGGTGTCTCACCGCCCTCGTTCGACGAACGTTGTCCGTCACGTCAACCGAACTGCTGGTTTGGCTGGGTGTCTCACCGCCCGCGGAAGACGTTGAGTGCAGGTTCGTACGGCAGCAGCATTATCGGCGAGGATTTGGCTGGATGTCTCACCGCCCCCGTTCGACAAACGCTGTAAGGCACAATAACCGAAACTGCTGGTTTGGCTGTGCAGCGACGGATAGACCCTCGAAGTTTGGCTGAATGCCCCACCGCTTCTGGGAGAAATCTGTCGGCCGCCCCGCGTTGGAACGCGCACCTCGCCCAGACTTTGCCTCCTGTTAACCAACAAAATCCTTTCCTGACTGCCGTTTGCTTATTTATGCCCGTTGTAAACTGCTTTGCTTGGCTTTCTCCCTGGCTGGTTAAATTTTCGCTTAATTTCAGTCGCTTTGCTAGAAACTGCCGCCGATATTTATTTATAGAATTAGAGTAACCCGTAATTATTTTTCTGTTTCAGAACCATTGGGGACAATTTATTTATTGATTATTTATTGCTCTAATTTATTAACCGTATTTACTCTTCCTTTTCTAGCACCGACCGAAATTTAAAACCGAATATTATTCTGGCGTACCGTTTCTTAAAGTATTAGCCTGTTTATTAAATAAACCAAACGCCAAATACTCCGTCTGTCTACCTTACCGATTTTGAGTCCTGATATTTGACTATGTGCTAAATTTGTATTTATTTACAGCACCGAAAAACCGCATCGGCATTATAAATCAGTCGTAAATAATAATTGCTCTAACCCATTTTATTTCATTCACACCGCTTGTAAATTGATTGTATATTTCTGATTCTAGTTAGTGATAATAATTGTAATTAGAAGCTATTTTACTTTGTTTGTTTGTGTCAGTTTCCGTAGGCCTTATTAATAGAAAATAAATCTAGTATATATACATTTCCAGTTGTCTTCATTCTTAACACCGATAAGATTGATAAAATTCCGATCAGTAAAAAGTCTTACTATCTTTTTGTGACCTACACTGATAAGTCCGTTTATTTTAAAAGTAAAATAACACTACACTCAAAGAACTAATTTGATTAAAAGTAAGAGAAATATAACAGACCCCTGGAATTAAACTTTCTTTCACTGCAGCTATCCCGAGTACTTACTCTAAACCTAGGGTAGGGTTCACGTGAAGTTCCCCCCACGTAAAAGATAGGGAAATTGGCGCCCGAGACAATCCGAACAAAAAGATTTAATCCGGAGTACGTTTCTGTGACGTCACTCACCACCGCCGGCTGCCAACCACCGCTGCCGATAAACTAGTAGTCAAGGGTCGTCATAAAATTAGGCGTCCAAATAGGGACGTCAGTGACGTCAATAAATCCAGTAAATTAGAATTCACAATTGCGAATTAAGATTCCGTTTAGAGTTGGTAGTATACCGGGGGCGGCCACAAGTAACGTATGAACCGAACCGTCACCACCAAAATCAAAACCAAGTAAAGTACGTTACATTGGTACTTTTTACACGCGAAACATTACATGAAAAACTTTTTTAGCTTTTGCTTAATCCCAGTGTTTTTAGTTTTTTTACTGTACTGTACTTTACAATCCTAGAAAAATTCTAAACATATTGCCACTGCTCCTCATGTCGATTTATGTTGGTTATATCCACTCTATAGTTCTTCGTAGGTTAAATAAAAAAAATCGTCATTTTTATGACTCAAACCATTTATTTTACATTGGCTGACTTTCCTAATATGACCAATATAAATCTTCACAGTTAGGTGTAATTGTCATATGAAACCTGATCTATTTTTTTTTCTAGACCTGAGTATTTGTGGATGTGTTTTGACGACTTTTATTTTATTTATTTAATTATTACCTACACCTACTCAACAGGATGAACCCACTTACAGAGCAGGGAAAAATTACAGAAGAAAGTTAACACAATAAATACATATACATATATTATAAAGACAAGAAATCACAGAGTCGATCACAAACAATATTTCACAAACAGAAACACTAAAGAGAACATCAAAATAATTCTTTAATAATAGAGATACTAGTGTTAAAGATGTCTATACTGTCCTGCACAGCTGTAAAATTTCTACAAATATCATATAATGGAGAATATTGTAGTATATTAGTCTAGCTGTTTTCAAATAAAAAGTTTCATTAGACCGTGTGCTTGCAGAAGGAACATTAAAGTTAAGTTTTTGTAAAATTTCGGGCATATCCAAATTTCCACTTATTATGTTGAAAAGAATAATAACACTGTGCATATCACGGCAAAATTTTAAAGATTTATAATTATATTTTTGGATGAGCAAGTGTTGCGGATACCCTACCGGACGATATACAGCGTGGTAAAAAAGTTCTGCATAAAATTCATATTTTCATTAAACAATTTTCTTTCGAAAAACGGTGAGACTCGTCGATTTTTATTTGATCCAGGGCACCTTGTTATGTGGAAAATTTTTTTTCGATAATCCACTTACGGCAGCGATGACATAATTTTTTTTTAATGACAACGCATATTTTTTTCGTTCGAAATTGATGACAGTGATAACTATCTAAACAACGGTGTGAAAATTTCGATGTCTTACATAACAATTTTTTTTAGAAAAATGCACCTTAAGTTCTTGAATGCAATAATTTGCTGTTTACGGATCAAATGCCTTAGAAAAAAATTTATTCGGCAGAAAGCATTTCAGATAACTTAAGTTGCAACTGGTGTTATGTAATATTTGCGGAATTATTCATCAGATATTGTCAGGATCCTGATTAAACTGCAAAATTTAGAACCAAGTTCAACCGCACAAAATCCAAATAGTATGTAGCAAATTAAGGTCGACTTTTTGTCTTCGAGTTTGCCGATAAATTCCTCAAAAAAAAAAGATCCAAAGAAATGTTTACTTGAAAGGAGTAGATTACCTGAAATATTGAAGACTAAAAATCAGTACCGATTTAACATTCTTTGGTGAAATCGTTTAATTCGAAATGGCAAAACTTAGTGAACGCGAAAGAATTGATATTTTGAGGATGATTGGTTTCGGCGATAAGTTACGAACCCATCAAGAAGCTTGCCAATTATTTAATGCAACGTACCCTGACAGACCACCAATTACGCAATCTACGGTTAGTAGGGTACTGGCAAGGTTTGAGGAAACTGGTAGTGTGAAAGATGCTCCTCGTGCGGGTCGTCCTAGAGTAGATGATGAAACTAGATTGAATATCCTGGTGGAGCTCCAGGACAACCCTCATTCTAGTACAAGGTCGATTGCATTGAACAATGATATTTCACATGTAACTGTGGTGAACTTTCTCAAAAAAGAGAAATTTCACCCCTATAAGGGTCACTTGATACATGCATTGACTGAGGACGACCCAGACCGCCGTCTCCACTTTTGTGAAGATTTAATGCATCGATGTAACGGAGACCCCGACTTCCTCAAGAACATAATTTTTTCTGACGAGGCTACTTTTTATCTTAATGGATCGGTGCATCGACATAACTGCCGGTATTGGTCTCAGGAAAACCCGCACTGGGTGCAAGAAGTAGATCATCAGCACCCCCGAAAGGTGAACGTTTGGGCGGGAATAATAGGGCGTCGTATTTTAGGCCCGTATTTTTTCGAGGAAAATTTAACTGCTGCTCGCTATTTGGATTTCCTGCGGTTCGATTTGGTCCCAAGCTTAGCAGAGTTATTCCCGAACAACGAGGATCCTGATATTCCTGAGGAAAGAATTTGGTTTCAGCAGGATGGTGCACCGCCCCATTATGGAGTGCAAGTACGGGAGTACTTGAATAACACGTTTACTGGCCGGTGGATCGGGCGACGCGGAACAATCGAGTGGCCTCCGCGTTCGCCTGATTTAACACCTCTAGACTTTTTTTTGTGGGGCTATTTGAAATCGCGTGTGTACACAAACAGACCAGGTGATTTGGAAGAACTTAAAAACCGTATTCGTTTTGAAATAAATCAAATCGACCCGGGAATGCTTGAACGAAGTGTAGACGGCGTTTACACACGCTTAGGACAATGCCAAATGGTACAGGGTGGGCAATTCGAACAATTTCGCTAGACTTACACAAACATTAGTGTAATTTTACTCGTTTGAAATGTAATTTTGTCAACTTTGTCCTTTTCGGAGCCATTAATAGTGTAAGTAGACAATTATCACTTATAAGAACTTAAGGTGCATTTTTCTAAAAAAAATTGTTATGTAAGACATCGAAATTTTCACACCGTTGTTTAGATAATTATCACTGTCATCAATTTCGAACGAAAAAAATATGCGTTGTCATTTAAAAAAAAATTATGTCATCGCTGCCGTAAGTGGATTATCCAAAAAAAAAAATTTCCACATAACAAGGTGCCCTGGATCAAATAAAAATCGACGGGTCTCACCGTTTTTCGAAAAAAAAATTGTTTAACGAAAATATGAATTTTATGCAGAACTTTTTTACCACGCTGTATATTCAAGTCTTTATAGTTTAACAACTTTAAGAATCTGCGCTGTGTTCTTTCCAACAAATCAATATAAGTAACATAGCTTGGAGCCCAAATCAAGGAACAATATTCCAATCGAGGTCTAACGAAACAATTATACAGCAACTTAACTGTATCAACATTGCAGAAATCCCGAGCATTGCGAATTACGAAACCCAAACTTTTGTTAGCTTCCGACACAATATGATACTTAAAAGTGAGTTTAGGGTCAAAATAGATTCCTAAATCCTTAACAACATCTGGTCTATTAAGAAGTACAGTATCAATATCGTACGGAAAATAGACACTATCTTTCTTTCTAGAAAAAGTTAATACATTGCACTTTTTTACATTTAAGGGCAATGTGTTCAACTCACACCAGAGTTTCAGTCTATTAAGGTTCTCCTGCAGTACAACACAGTCCTGTAAATTTCCTATCTTTAAGTATAACTTCATGTCATCGGCATATAAAAGACGATGTACAGTGAAATTATCAACAATGTTGTTAATAAAAATAAGAAACAACAGTGGACCCAAGATCGATCCTTGGGGAACACCCGACAAGACCGAAAAACTGTGTGAAAAGAACCCCCTGTAGCATACGTATTGACGACGGTCACGAAGATAGGAGTGCAAAAGTGTTAGAAAATTAAATGAAAGGCCGCATTTGTTAAGTTCACGTAAGAGAATATCATGTTGTAAGCGATCAAAAGCCTTGGAAAAATCTGTGTATATGACATCCACCTGCTCCTGATTATCCAAGGCTTCAGTCAGGTATTGAGTAATACATAATAAGTTTGTCATAGTGGATTGACCCTTCACAAAACCATGTTGATTAACGCTGATCACATTCCTAACGTGATTATATAAAATGTCATGCAGGTAGGACTCAAAAATTTTATTAAAATTATTTATGATTGTAATGGGACGATAGTCTGAGACGTCATTAATATTACCACTCTTGAAAATTGGACATATTCGTGATGATTTCCATACTTGAGGAATTTTATTGGTCGATATAATTAAATTGTATATTGCTTTCAAAGGCTTCATTTTCTGCCGAGATTGGACACACATTCGATGAGAAAAAGAAAATTATAGAGAAAAATATTATTGATATATTTGTTTTACTACAAATAAATATAAAAATGTCCACCTTGATTTTAATTTCCCTCGTGTTAAACAATTTAAATTGTTCGCTTCGCTAATAGCAAATATAAACAACCAAACGAAGCCAAATTACAGGGGAAGAGAAAATAGAAAAAGGAAAATCCATTTCTGGCCCCAAACTTAACGCACCGTTTGATTCTATTCAACGGTACGTAAGCAAGTACGTGGTGCAAGGATCTAAATATCTGATGCATACTGATCTGGGTTAATCAAGGAAAACAATCATAAAGACATGTCTTTGGAAGTGGAATGTGACATCGCGGTCTGTGCGATGGAGCGTGTAATTGGGTGCGAAGTTAGCCGAACCTCGTGCCTTCCTTTCTTCTTCGAAAACAGAAAATAAACGGATAATAATATCAGCAATTTAGGAATCAGATGGAAGGAAATAATGGTCCTATAAATATCAAGTTTCAACTTCTTTTTGTGTCTAAAAAATATTATTTGACGATTCAACAATCACAATTTTTTAACAGAAACATTTCGATTTTAATACTTATGTAATTTAAATACTGTATTTATATAAAGAATACATACAAAAATGTAAGTAACAATTTTTTAAAGTGTAATGAATATTTCAAACACAAATTTCATTGAATGATTTATTAATTGCATAGATTCTTTGATCTAAAACAAACATTTATAAGTAATCCCTATTATATGACAATAGGAAACTTTTAACTTCATTCAAGAGAGCAATATCAGGGTGTGTGGTAGAATGTCCTGCAACCTAAAATACAAAATTATTAATATAGAGGGTGTTAAAGCAAGTATAGAAATTTTGAAAGTAAAGGGTAGACCAAAAAATAAGAGAAAAATGTATGTGAAATATGTTCGGAAACACTTCGAGATATAAGGTTGTTAGTTTTTGTAAAAAAATATATTTATATCTTCCAAACGAGTCCTTGTAATGAAATTTTCGTTTCGAAAAAGAGTACGAATATGAAGAGGTGGTAGTAGAATTTTGGAAGCTCAATCTGTGTATGAGGTTCCTCTACCCTGGATGAAACTTCGTTTTCATTGGCCGCTCTTTCTGAACGTAGTGATTTTTTTTATCTCTGCTATCCCATAAACATAAGAAGCAGGTATATTTTGAGAAACTTGATTGTTGGCCCAGGATCATGGTTGAAATTTCTAGATCACTACTTTCCATTAATGTTCCGAGCAGTTTATTTTCTCCAATACTATCAGTAAATTCTCGTAAGTCTCAGCGTATCAAAATACATACATATATGTAACAGATATTTTTGAAAAAATAAGAACTTTCTCTGAAAAAGCAATGCAAATTAAAAAAGGTGCTCTTACATCTTTTTAATACGAGAAAATTGCAAAATATAATTTTATAACCCTTCTTAACAGTTCAAGATAACACAGATTGTCAGCAGACTATTTTTGATATGAAAAAAAAACTGTTCGTAAGAATTCGTTTCATACAAGGTGTTAATAATTAAAAACATATTGTGTTACAGTCTTCTTCTAGTCGCTGTTTCAGAACTTAAAAGTTTCAACTGTTTCTGCATACACCAAACATTTAAAACAAAACACTGAGGCCTGACGATCTAGGTGACCATCTAACTGGACCACCATGTCCAATCGATCTTTGTTCGTACGTTTCATTTATAGGTACTTCCGAACCGGTAGTGAAAGATGAGGAGTACCATCGTACATTAACTATAAACTATGCCTCACATTCAGCAGCAAATTTTTAAATAATGGCGGTTACACCTCTTTATGCAGAATAGAAGATGTGCAAGACATGCAGGGATTGGGCAATACAACAGCTTTTACCAACCTTCCAGAGTGCCAATCCATACATTCAAACTAAAATGTTGTTGGTATCTGACTTCACAACATGTTATGGAAATTCATATCCAATCCTGCCTCATCCTTGAGAAGAATGATTGCTGACAAAATAGGATTCCATCTAGCATCACCGTCTGGTAGATTGCGTCTTTGTACATGTTGGATATGGTGAGGTTGGAGTAGATATACCAACTAAATGCGTCAAAATCGGCATAATGCTAGTTTAAGATTTTCTTCCGCCATAATTTGTTCTACCTTGGGTCTTAAAACGGATCTAGGCCTTCCAGAGTCGATTACTTGTTTTTCTGCACTCTCGTGAATAGTGACAATATTATGCAAATAACTTTCCAAGTGAAGAAAATAATAACAATCAAAGTGTACTTCCTTTACCACTAAAATGATTATTTAAAATGAAAATATTAATAGAATCAAAAACATATGTTTTTTGAGATATTAATAAATCATTTATCAAAACAAAGACTTACATTTTCTGTTACCATGTCATCAAATTTTGTGTTGTCATGTGTATTCCAATTTCAATGTACTGCTTCCAATAAAATCCGTAATATTTCCTTCTGAAACAAGTTGCTTCTCTCCAAAACATCCTTTGTATGCCAGTCGCTATCGAAAACTTTTCTGGCAGTGGAAGGAACAATTACATATCATATCCGCTAGTTGTCTGGGACAATGTATAGCTTGTTCAGCGATGTTCCCAACGCGAAATCCAGATTTTATCCGTAACGTTTATTTTATCGTTCACTTTAACCAGCATTGAGTTTTCAATGACAACCTTAACTATTGGTACTATAAACCCTCATGAACTCTGTCAACGAAATCATCAGCAAAGAGTCGTAAATGTTTGAATGGGTATTTTAGAAAAACGTATTATAATATTTTATACCGATAATACTGAATGGATAATGGCAGAATGTCTTAATTTTTTGAAGTATCCGCGTTTGTTAAAAGTAAACCTAAAAATTATAGACTGTAAACTTTATTTCGTTTCCAAATTCCTCCGCTAATGGTCACACTTTTAAAATTTTGGTATTTTTTAATTTTTGTTTTAGTTTATATTATAGTACGCTAGGAAGCAAAGTTTGGTTCATGCTGTATTAAAATTAAAAAATATATATTAGGCAACAGGGAGAAATCTGAAGGTTGGTGAGATGTAGGGTTTGCAATCCCGCAGTCTTTTTTTTCCAGCTGGAAATTTGCTGTAAATTCACCTTTACAGCGGGATCCCGCTGTAATTCCCGCAAGAGATTTAAAAATATATTTATATATGAAAATAATGTTATTATTGTGGAATGTTTATATTTAATCAAATGAAATATAAATAATTCTTGGTATTTAAAAATCAACAGATAAGCATTATATACATTAAAAACTATGTTTATTAACTAAGAATCAACAGAAATCAACGCATCGATAATATATTACTTTTGTTATTTTTACATAGATATTATTACGTCTCTAGTTACTTAACGTACTTGTTGCTGTTAAATTACTAAATTTAACAGCAACAACAGCAACAATTTAATCTAAGTTAGGTTAGTAATTTAATCGTAGTAACAATTTCTAAAAAAATATTTGCTAGATACATCGATAATATACTGCCCTACTTCGGAATATGACAGTTTAGAGAAAATTGCAAAGACATATTAGGCATACTTCATTTGGCTGTCATTAATTTATTAAATTAAGTAATAACTTGATTTTTTCGGTAACGGCAAATGAAAAACAAATATTTTTTAATGTATTTGAAGAATGTTAGAAAACATTGCAATTTCTATAAAAACACCGTCGAAAATGTTGTTTTGTCTTAATAAATTTAAGATTTTGCTAGGTAAAAATGCCGTATGTGCAGTATGTACTACATTTTCAACAGTTTTGCAGGGTATTTTACAATTTTTAATATATTGTGTTGCAAATAATATTTCATTGTTGTTTAATTTAAAACAACGCATGTAAACACATACGAATTTAATTTGTTAAAAACATCGTATTTCAACGCTTCTGCTAGAGAAGAAAGCCGTATGTGGTCACATGTAGCTTTATACTATGTACCTACCTCTTAATGAAATACATGTAATAAGTCTGCTAAGTGACACAATATTAGAAATTTAAAATGTACAAATTTTTAAATTTAAAGGAACGAAAGCGATATTTTTGATATTTATAGATGGGTAATGTATAATGCGATATAGATTTCGATAATGTAATTATCTCAATATGTCAAAACTGCATTTACGGTCTTTTTCCGAACTAGGGCAGTATAGTATAATTAAAGTAACATACAAGAAGACAAAATTATTAGTTATATATAAAATTTCGCTTTTTTTTCTCGAAAATATACAGACGAATCAAGAAATTTGTTGAATGATGCAAAGATCTGCCGATTTTAATCCTTTCCTTCGCTCGATTGATCGATGCTATCACAGGGGAACGGGATGCGCACGCAAAGTAAACGGGTCGCTCGCGCGCGCCACGCGCAATGTCGCTAAACGGACGTGTTCTATTCAAAAATTTCCCGCGCGGGAATTACCGCACAAATGCGGGAATTCCGCAGGTCTCATTGACATGCGGGAAATTGCTGGAATGCTGTAACGCGGAATGCGGGATTGCAAACCCTAGTGAGATGTAATCTACTCGTATAATATCATGTGTCTACTAGCACATAGTGAACTGCTGTAGGTGCTATGAAAGCATGACTATTATCTTTCACAAATACTCCTCAGGCATAAATGTCCCGACTGACATTGAATTACACCCACAATACCTAGTAACAGGAGGATCACCAGACCTGGACAGGTTTTGAGCTTATTAGTTCTTGTCAGTACACCGAGTCGAGTCGAGTATATGACATTCCCAGTTATAAAAAGTTAGTCTCGTTGAAAAAATTAGGGCCGGCAAGTACTTGAACAGTCTGGAAATGGTTACAGATACAGTAATACCTCTCGTAGTGTTCTGTATATTGTCCAATGAGACTTTGGAGCTGCCTGAGTCATTTTGGACATGTTCTACAAAGTCTTGGATCTGTCTCACAATATTTATCGCTATAGTGGTTCGCGATTGTTAAAGACAGTACTGGTGTCAAACACGTTACTGAACATGACAAGTTAGTTATTTAGGTACCGACGAATGTGTGCCAAAGCAAATGCAAAACGAAAAAATTACAATTAAACGAGGGTATCAATAGCACAGAGCGCATATGACCTACTTTATCCACTGTGACCGTTAGTTGAAGCTGTCTCTGTCATCGAAATGATTGTCTATGGCGATTAACGTTCTGTTGACAAATGTACATATGAAACAAATATTGACAAATGTATAAGGCAACCAATTTATGACTGGATAGCTAAAACGTATATCTTATTCTTGTTTTATTAAAGGTTTCCTATAGAATAAAATTTATTACTTATGTTTGTAATTATTTTAATTTATTTATTTTTGTTTTATTATTTTGCTCTAGAAACTTCATAAATATAATATGTATGTAGGTAACTTTTAAAACGTATGCAAATATGTTATAATTTAGATAAAAGGATTATTTTGTTGCCACACATTATTTATTATATTATCCTCAAGGTAGCATTATTAAATTAAATATACTGTCACTTCTAAAAAAGTACAATAGTTGTTAAACAAACTGTGAAATAAATACACGCAATGTGAAAAGAATTCTCTATGGAGCAGAATTATTTCGTAAAGCGTTTCATATTTCTTTTTGTGACTACTTACATTATTTTTCACTAATGTAAAATATTTTGAGATATAAAATAGCACTTAATTTACAGGACCGTAAATAAAAAGTTATCGTAAAGTAGACCATGGTATTCTTACAACGTCTGTTTTGGCCCTATACTTCCGGATTTTTTTCTTAACTCCTTAAGATATGCGTATATCTTCAAAAGTCCCACCCCTCATTCAAGTCCCAACCCAGTCGACTACAAACAGTAAATCTGGATATTTCATGGACCATTCATAGAAATTCTGTAATTTTGAAGGCCCGCAACCTCAACCCATATAATTACATAATCCCATAAGTCTGAGAATTAGAGTAATAAGGAGGCATCCAATGACAATCTTAATGTTAACACCTTGGGATAAATACTCCGTAATATTTTATCAGAAATCACCATAACCTCATAAAAAGAATCTCTATGAGACTGACAATGCAGAGAACATATTTGGATTCCTTCATCCTGCTCACTGCATTTCTAGATTCACATGGATATGGGTTTTAGAGATCTTGGATTTATGAGGTTATGGGGTTTTAGAGATCTTGAATTTATGAGATTATGGTGATTTCTGATAAAGGGTAATATGACCAAGATTTTGGATCTTATCAAGATCATCATTAGATACGAACCGTCATGACTTATGATGTTATGGTAGTTATAGGTGTTTGTTTATTAGTTTCTTAGTTAGTTAGTGTTAGTCGTAAGCTTGTTTTACATTTTGTTATCATATAGGCCAAGAAAGATGATGTCAAAATAAAAATAATAAACAAGTCACGTCAAACTTTATCCGAGTTATTATATTAAAACATAGAATAATTAATCCATCCCGCACCAGAAATACAGCCCACAAACAATTACAAGAAGTGAATCCAGAATCCCACAATGTTGTTATAGGGGTTGAAGTTAAGGGATATCAATGTTAAAAAGTTTGTATTAAAGACCTATAATATCTAGTTTCATTATTTGTAGTCGAGTGGTTTGGCGTTTGGATGAAGGACTCTGGAATCCACTACAGAGGATTTTTGTAAACATACATTTAAATTAACAATTTATGAATAATCCTGACGTGTAGGGTCAAAACAGATTCAGATACAGTGGCCGAAGCAATTTTTTTTGTTGGCCTGTGTTACTATCTGCATATCGTTCCCTATTATCAATATTATTTTTGTTTCATAATCCATTGTCATTGTCACAAATACAAAATAATGTTATATCCAGTGCGTTCAACAAAATCCATTAAAATTCAGGTAATTATTTCGTGGAAAAACGTTCGGAACGTTGATTAGTAATTTTAGTTGCGGATTTTTTGACATAAAAAAATTGTGTACAAGGTGTCTCAAGAAGAAGATACACAGTCATTATTGATTTTTTTTAATGGAACACCCTGTATATTATGCTATTTTTAAATTGTACGGTAAATTCTGAGCACTTTTTGTATAACATACCATATCTCTAAAATTAGCGGTTTTCGTATTAATGACGATGACGTTTGAAAATTGATATTTTGAAATACACACAATTAATTGTTAATTAATAATAATAACTAATGTTTAATTGAACAACGTTGAACATTTTTTAAAAGCCAACAAAAATAACCTGGTATGCCAAATGTTATCTTAAACAAAACAATTTTTTTTAATTTATCTGAGAAAAATCGTATTGAAGTACTTATGATGGTTGGTTTTGGAGACAGAGTGTATACTCAACAAGAAGTGTGTAATTTATTTAATGTAGTTTATCCTGGTCGACTTCTAATTACTAGATCTACTACTATCAGCAAAATGGAATTGAAATTTGCTGAGCACGGACACGTTAGAGACTTACCTAAAGGAAGACCAACAGAAATATCAGAAGCTGCTAAACTATACGTTTTACTAAAAACTGTAAATAATCTCCGTATAGCCGTTAGGACAATCTCCAGGAATTGTAATTTGTCATCGGGATCTGTGTCACAAATACTAAGAAAAAATAAATATCATCTTTGTAAGGTTCAACTGATACATGAACTATTAGAAGAAGATTTTGACCGAAGAACGCGGTTTTGTGAACAGATAATTGAGATGAATAAAAAAAAAATCAAAACTTAAATTTCACCCGAAAGATTATTTTTTCTGATGAGGCTACTTTTGTTTTAAATGAACTCGTAAATAGACAAAACTGGGCAACTAATCCCCGCTTTAGCTGTTGTGTTTCCTAATCCACAATATCCGGATACTCCTCATAACGTCATATGGTTCCAACGCGATGGGGCACCTCCTCATTTTGCAATTGTTATTCGACAATTTCTTGACTTAACTTTCCCTAATAAGTCGGTTGAACGCAGAGGTCCTATTGAGTTGGCCACCGGATTTAATCCCTTTAGATTTCTTCTTATTAGTCCAATTAACTAAGCCTTTAAATCGAAATTTTGTCAACTTGGCTGAATTTTTGATATGAGTTAGTTTAAGGTATATTATAACAATAAGTGAGAGTAATTTTTTGTTCAACCCCCGGCCAAGGGTGGAAAAAGATAAAACAAAGGGCTTTTTCAAGATAACTCAAAAAGGGTAAGAGCTAGAAAAAAAAGTTTTTCATGAAAGTTGTAAAGCAGACAATTCTACATAAAAATGGCCTCTTAACTTTTTCTTGTACTATTACAATTAACAGAGTTAGGGAGGCTAGAAGTTAAGGGAAGATTTCAGAAATTTAAAAAAAATCATAACAAACAGAAAAATGATTGAATTTTGTAATTTTTTTTTTCAATCTGCTCTAAAATATGTAACTTTTCTTTTCAGAGAAATAGATATATTTTTTAATTTTTAATAAGAAAGTTATAACAAAAAATCAAATTTTTAATCGTTAATTTTAATGATTTAACAAAATTAAATTTCTGAAATCTTCCCTTAACTTCTAGCCTCCCTAACTCTGTTAATTTTAATAGTACAAGAAAAAGCTAAGAGACCATTTTTATGTAGAATTGTCTGCTTTACAACTTTCATGAAAAACTTTTTTTTCTAGCTCTTACCCTTTTTGAGTTATCTTGAAAAAGCCCTTTGTTTTATCTTTTTCCACCCTTGGCCGGGGGTTGAACAAAAAATTACTCTCACTTATTGTTATAATATACCTTAAACTAACTCATATCAAAAATTCAGCCAAGTTGACAAAATTTCGATTTAAAGGCTTAGTTAATTGGACTATTATGGGGTTATTTGAAATCTAAAGTTTATGTGAATATACCAAATAATCTTGAAGACCTGAAATAGAGAATACGCCAGGAAATAAGACTTAACGTTCAGCGGGAAACAATCCTTCGACTATAAAAATGTACTAAAGTAGTCGGACAAAACACTGAACATTTATTATAAGTAAAGCAATTGTTATTTAAATAATGTTTTATGATTAAACATTATTTTTTCCATTTATCTCATTTCAAACGTCTTTAATACGAAAACAGATTATTTTAGAGATATGGTTATTATACAAAAAGTGTCAGAATTTACCGTACAATTAAAATATGGCATAATATACAGGGTGTTCCATTAAAAATGTTCTTGTCTCAATTGTACACAATTTTCTTATGTCAAAAATCTGCAACTAAATATACTAATCGACGTGTCCGAGCGTATTTCCACAAAATAATTTCCTGAATTTTAAACGAATTTGTTCCTTTCATCATTAACGCACTGTATACCTCTTTCTATTTCACAATAGGGCTTACAATACTTTTTTGTTTATTTAGGTCCAATCCATCACCTGTTAGTAGTAATGGTAGTCAATTCGCTTATACCTTAGTTTACGAGAAATATTTCTGTATTTATACATATAAAAAGATATGTGGATATATATTGTAGATAAAATATCGAGATGGATAAAAAAACTCAAATAATAAATAAAAATCCAATAATTTACTCATGTCACTAACGAGATCTAATTTCATTTCCATCCCTTCATGAATTACTGCTGCATATTTTATTAGTATAACCACAGACAAAATAGCTATCGCCAAGCTATATTGTCTGTGGTATAACTCAGAAAGATCTTGAATAAATATTAAATAAAAGGAAAAAATTTACTTAATTCTAGTTTGCACTATTTTTCTGATGAGCTATTCAATAACTTTTGTAAGAATAAATAAACACGATGAAAATTTGGTGAAAATATATGGTCAACTTAATAGCACTGTGAATCATTATGTTTATGCCAATTTTACAAATAAATTCATTAACAAATGTACTATAGCCACGATCGATATTCAGAGAGAACGTAAATTTTCTACCTCAGTTGGTAATATTAAACTTCTGCTTCGTCGTCTGTACAAATCGTTTATCATATATGGTTAAACATTATTAAATTGTTCAATGATTAAAAACAATAATAGGTGGATTTAAATATCATATAAAAATAGGTATATTACATATAGCTTCCAATCCCAGCCGAAAAAATATTGAAAATTTAAGAAAAAGAAGATTGATGAAAAGGAGAATATTTTAACATACAAATTATAAGAATTCGATATAATATGTGAAATTAAGAAAAATTTGAATGTATTTACCTAGTACAACTTTTCCAGTAGTGCTTGGACAAATGTGTTACATTTTCAGTATATTTTATTATTAATAGTGAATGGTTTATTTGAAAATAATGTAAAATAATATTTCACTGGTTGCAATCAAATCATATTTTCATTTTTCTATATTATCATCATCGGTTTTTCTAGCTAACAGATAGAAATAATTTTGTACTAAATATATATCTATTTTTCAAGTTAAAAGTTTCTATTCAAAAAATATTTTCATGTATGTCATACTTTCTATTTTCTTTAGTGCATTACAATAACTGAAACGAAATAACATTTGTAAGTCATTGTCTACAAACTTTTCATTCATTGGTACCTATGCTATACATAAAATATTAAAGATTTCCTTGAAGCAATACCTAGTTGAATATAAAATCGATGGTTATACGGAATAGGTCGTGATAGAATAAGTTACTTGCTATAGATTTAGATTAATAAAAGTTGCCTAGAAATGAAAATATATTATTGTTAATGCCTACACTACCGCCGAGATATTTAAATCTAATCGAATGACACCGCCTCTTGCCGACTTTACTGTTTACCTCAATATCTAAAACAAAATCCTTGTTGGTCATTGTTTTATTAATACCACCAAAGGCATTTTTCTTTTACCAATAACAGGTTGCACTCCATGGAGAAAAATGTGTCAGCATAAAGAGCAATATCAGTACAGCAGTTAAAACTTCATACATTTGCCAAAGACGGTTTGGTATAGAAAGTGTAAACAATGGAGGTATAAGATGATCATCGATTAATAATAATCTCAAAGTTTTTAATGAATTTAGGGCCTTTCATAAGTAGGCTTACAAGATACAGGGTGGCAGAATTGTTGTTGGTGGTTATTCGAAGAAAACGGAAATAGCAAATAGGAAACCGCCAACAGTGATCTTTATGGCATGATGATATAAATATTTGACTTAAAATTCACTTTTTGTAAATTTGCTTCCTGTGACATTATTTTTCTAAATTTCACAAATATTTTTTTACATCATGCAAAGGTTCTCTCTTTTGTCTTTTTTCTCAATAACCTATATGAAAAAAGTTTTTCAGTGTCCCTTTCCTTTCAAAATATATAAAATGGTACCTATGCAAAAGCCAACTTATCTATAGGCTTAGTGCGGCGCGGAGTTTAACAGGACCGTAATCAGATAACGAATGAAAATATTGAGATAAGGCTTCCGTGGCATATTGGAAGGAGCTACTACGTGCTTTTCTATCTTTTCTTTAGTGAAACGGCGACGTTTATCACTTAATATTAACTTGTGTTGGAAAAATGACCGTTCAACGTTTACTGTTGACAACGACAAATTGTTGGGGTATATATATTAATATATCTGCTGGTAACTCCTAATATGTACCAGATAAAACTTTACATATGTTTTCCAAATTGGTGTATCTTGGATTTATTTCCAACAGTCTTTTTGTACATCATGCATTATATCAAATTGTTGAATTAGGGATAGTCCATGTGATTCCAATTTACGAAATTACGAAACTTGAGGTTCTCTAGTTTGTTCGGCGCTGAACGAGGCATGGCTCTTCGAATATCTTGTCACTTTAGTTTTGTAACAAGAATTTATAATACGTTCACACACAGTACAAAGCAGGTCATTTTCTTTGATACGTATGTCCTTATAACCTCGGGGTCACTGTCAAACCACATTTGAAATAATTCTCGTCTATTTCTTTTCTCTTTTGGCATTTTACTTCACTTTCCCCCCCAACTCATAGTTGTTAATATAAATTATGTTACTATTTATAAATAGTTTATGTTAATAATAAATATAAACATCGAGTATTTTGTTTTTTACGCTAATAAAGTCAGTAACAGACTTCATTGAACCAGTGTTTTTTTCTATACATTATCATTTTATACCTTTTGAACAAGAAGAGATACATAAAAACTTTTATTAAAGTCATTGAGAAATATGCGAACCTTCATACGATGTAAAAAAAAATATATGTGAAACGGAAAAATAATTTAGATATCATAGCCCTAAACTTATAAAGATGGAATTTTCAGCCATGCGATTATTAAGAAGCAGACAAATTGACTAAATATTTAGATCAGCCCTATGGGTTTTAATTTTTGTGATTATATATTTTTAATAACATCCAACGCCTTCGATGGTTATATTTTGTTTCGGTAGTACATCCACTGCTCGCGCTCTGGTATCAGTCTAGCGTGAGTAAAATAATTGTGGTAATAGGGTGTTATTATTAGCGGTAAATGTTTTATTATAGAGAATATCGATCATAGTAACCGTAAGCACGAATTGGTTGATATGCTATTGATACATGATAAATGTAAACAAAAGTCAGAAGATCATGCAACTGGTCAGTTATAACTCCAATTGGCAACATTGATTGAATACTTCTGTGATCTGTCATATGATAATATGACGTGTCATTCCATTTCAACGTTAGCAGTTCCCAATAATATGTTCGCACTTATTTCTTACTGTTCGTGTCATATGGTATCATATAACAAGATAAAGTTATCCCTAAAAAGTTAAATTCAAGAGCTTGTGAACAACATGCTAGCAAATAAGAATAACATAGACGTTAATATTTTTAACATATTAATTTAAATTATTTTTATTTGTTTAAAAAAGTTAACTACTAAATACCATTTTTATTTTGTTATATTCAGTTATATGTATACCAGTAGGTACATATAATTTTTATAATAAACAATAATTACTTTTTCATAAAACTTAGATAAAATGCTGTAAGAAAACATACGTTCTAAAACGATGTATTTTATCCGTGTGTAAACAATAAATCTGTATTTATAAAAATATAAATCAGGTAACATCTCGCTGTGTGATATTTTAGCGTTACGGTACGTGTCATACATTTATTCACAAGAGGGCGGTAGGTCATCTCATATACCATAACTACATAATTTATTTGTCGCGACACAAAAAATATGGCTGTTTTCTGCCTGAATGATATTTACTGCACGGGAAAACATATGTGAACTAGATTTATAAAAAATGATGACAATAATGGCGCGAACCTTTTCGACTTTACACTGAGCGTATAGGTATCGTTACATTTTCGTTATTTTTAAAATATTTAATAATAAATTGTTAATTCTAAAAGTATTTAATTATTTTTTGCGTAAAAAAATCGAAATATTGCTCTTCTAATTTTTACTCAAACAAAATGATCACACTTGTCCGTAGCTTTGCATTATAAAATGATTGAAATAAGCCTCCGATATATTTTCATGAGAACTGCGCAATAAAAAATGTTACTAATCAATTAATATCTAGACAACGGACTAATTTTTAAATCTGTATTTATTCTCACTTAACTTCTAGTACTGTTTTATGGCAGGCTTTATTATTTAACAAGGGATATTTCACATTTAGAAAATCTGTGGCAAAAATATTTTTAATTAATTAATTAATTAATTAATATTAATTAGTATTTAATATTGAGTTAAGTTGCCTGAGACGTAAATTTAATAACAATCTACTAAGTTCTAGTTTCAAGAAACAAGAGATTTTCAGTTCAAAGCACTTCTACGTATTACATATTACAAAATACGGGTACGTCAGAGGGTGATAATTGCAAGAGTTTAGCTAAGCAATTCAATAGGTTATTGAAAGTTTCCTCTGTAGTGTCAAGTTAAATACAATGATTCCCGGGAACAATTCACACCGACTGTAGGTAATAAATTATTAGGTAATATCTGGTTTTAGTTCGTATAGAAAATATAAATTAATTTACCATCCACGTTCTAGAAATAATACCAGTACGAATACATTCCACATGCGCAAACATATTTAACCTACAATTTTTATTACTGATATATAGAGTGTTTACAACATTAGAAATTATTTTTTAAGAATAATTTTATTTTGTTATATTAAACTATTTGAAACAATAAATAAATCACTTAATAAAATAATGCGAACTTATTGACAACTGCTTCACATTCACATTTCTATAATGAAAACATGTTTTGTGAATTTTTGCATCATAACAACAGTTTAAAATCCATCAAACCCAAACAGACTTAACCTCGATTTACTGAAACAATGACAGAACTCATAGAAAATCTATCTATGACAACAAAGATGGTAGGAATGATGATAGTCAAATATATGTCTAAATTTTAAGCACACAACAAACGACAATATGTTTGCCTTTTTCTCATTCGCCAGGGACAATTAACCTCTGTCGGAACTAGTATCAGTCGCACAACACATGAAAGAGATTGCTTATCTTTATCTATCCTTGACGTTGATCAATAATTGATCCCAATGACAGGATAAACCTCATCTGCCTGAAGGTAGTAAGTTTGAGAAAACGCCTCCGAATCCACTGTGTATTATAATATGAACACGATCTCTGAAAACACTGTAATGCAATGCAATGAGTAAGGTGGTTTTGAGATCTTTAAAACTGTTACTCCAGGCATTAAAAAATTATCCAACGCAAAAACAATGGTGTTACGTTTCAAAGAATAGCTTACAATATTGCACCTATGAATATTTAGTTTATTGGATCTACACCATGAATTCAATCTGCTCAGAAGATTTAAACAGTTATACATAATGCTTACACTTGAATATAATTTCTGTATAAAAGTCAGTTCATGTCCAAGCAATCAACAATATTATAGTTTATAAATAGTACATTGTGTAACGAGTGAGGAAAAGTTACCAACAGCGCCACGCGGGCGCAGTTGACAGCACGAGCGAAGCGAGTGCGGAAAGCGCCCAAAGCAACTTGGAAAGTACTTCTATCACGCTCGCTTGCTATGGGACCTATAGCGTAGGGGGTATGTGCACGGAAAGTGCCAGATAGTACAACGGCGCCGGCGTGATATTATTTTCATAGCGCAACGCTCCAGCATTACATACTATCTGGCATTATCCGTGCACTTGTGATAGAAAATAGTATGTGCAACTCGTTCGGAAAAGTTACCATAGCACCACTTGGGTCAACTGCGCCCGCATGGCGCTATTGACAACTTTTCCTCACTCGTTTCACAATGTACTATAAAAAAATATTAGAAAAAAGTGGTACCAAAACTGTGGAACATCAAAGACTGTAATAAATTTATTCGATCTAACACTGTTGAATTCTACAAATAAAGACCTATAAATTTTAAACTGATATGTGACAGTTTATGTTAGATAATAAAACTTCATGCTTGAATTTGTTGAATGCCTTACTGAGATCCATATAGGCGACATCAACTAACATTTGCATAAAAGCACAGGTTATGAACCTGGCAGTAGACCTCCTTTTTACGAAACCGTGTTGACCATCAGTTATTCTTCACATACGTAACAAACGGTTCATAAAGAGTAAACTCAAAAGCTTTAGCAAGATTGTTAAGAATTATAATTGGCCTGTAGTTTTGTATAATAATAGTGTGTTATAATTTTGTAACCTGTAGGGTTATTTTTTTATTTATCTATTTACCGCTATGACCAGTATCATAACAGTGTTAACTGACAAAAGAGTTTACTATCAACTTCTCGAAAGGGACTTTATAATTATCATTACACTTTAATTAATACGTGGGAACTTAGAAATGTTGTAGGCACGTACAGAGAATGAATACCAGACACTTACCGTATGTCGCTCATGTACAAGGTAATCCCCAGTGGTTGGTTGTATAGGGTAACACTTACGTTGGAAGAACAAGAAAGAAATACCAAAACTTTCAGAAAGGGGTTTAATAACAATAAAAAACAAAACAAACAAACAAAATAAAGACACAACGGGCTCGAACAACATTATTAATTAATTTATTGACACGCGACAGCATACTGACATTCAGGGAATGCGCGATTCATAGCAAAATTTGGAATGACTTTATGCATTATTAAATTAACCCGCGACTCTAAAACTAAGTAGACTGCTCAATGTGGAACCCAAGGAAAAACTGTTTTTTTCGGAGATCTCTGAATTTCTACGTTCCTTTGAATGCATTTGGCGCGTTCTTAGAAATATCGATTTTCTCTTTATATAGATGCTCAACACAGCCCGGACGGTCTAAGTGAACTTGTTAAAAAATATTGCTAAAATTCATGAGGCCTTCCACGAAGGACGGCCTCATGGCGACGTTAAACCTACTTGAAAACTCTTAACTTTTCGATAATTAGTGTTGATTAGTATACTTTTTGGCCCATCCGTTCCGAGGACTAACAAATAAATTACCACGCGTCCCAGCTTTTATTACAATTTCAATCCAGAATGATAGTTTTTCAATATTACTAACGTATTTTCCCAGAAACAAAAGTATGTATACACGAATACTGGAATGATCCTGTAGCAGAACATGTAGATAAAACGGATACAACTGTTTCCCTCTCAATGTAAGCTTACAACAAAGCACTAATGATCGATACCAAGAACATTTTGTTATTAACGTTTCAGACTACACTACGCTAATATCGAAAACTAGAAAATTTTGAATATGCAAAAATGACAGTTAAAAAACACCTAATTTTAACACGACACATCAAACACAAGTGGAAGAATGTTCCCATCTACTATATTTTCTCGATCAAAACATTTATTGGGTGAATAGAAACGCGGTACCGATTTCATTCGGAAGATGTGCAAAATATAGCACGCAATAACAACGGGTTCAATACACTTGGTAAGATAAACGCAGTCTGAAATATATAAAATTGTGGGATCAAAATAGTAAATGCACTTTCTACATCTGTCTTGGGAAATTAGATCTGCTTGCCTAAATGGCTTCATCGAGTATGCTTTCAAAAAAAGTATCATCTGCAACACCGTAGCAATTTCGTGGAAGAGTTTCTAAGTTGACCTGCACTAGGAATTTGTTTAAATTTTTCAATAAACTAGGTATTCTTGAGAACTCCGCCATCAGAAACTCTAGCGTTCCTTCCTAAGCCTCACATGATAAATACATGATTGGCGTTAACAATTATAAGTAACGCCATGCCATGTCTCCCTTTGTAATTAAAAAATTCCGATTCGCATCCATTTGGAACTACAATGGTGACATTTTCCATCCATGGCTCTCAAACAATGACGAAAATAACAAATTCCTTTAGAAATCATCGGCATTGCAAAAAAGCATCCACTTTGACAAATTTAGTGATGAAAAGTTAATTTGTTCCAGCAAAATGGTGAAGAGGGTGTGTCCCAAGATTAACAACGAACCTGAAACGCCAATCAGTGAAGATACACTGTGCGAAAAGCAACTGATGGTCGGAGTGTTTTTTAATAAAGAACGTGTGCAGGAAAAACAAGACCAATATTTGCCTAATGAAGTATTGTTTACGGTTAAAGAGCATTTTAAAAGACCACTTCAAGCAGAAGAGACCTTGATATTTTTAGAAAAACCGTTGCGATGAAGGAAATACTGATCGTAGAAAAACTTATTAGGGCTACTCTGTTCCAAACTGAAATGGGCAATTTAGTGTTGTTCTACAGGTTGGTTGATGAAGCGATACCCAGTCTTACTACTACTCCGTCAGCTCTTCCTCATTGACACAGATCCAGTCCAAGTTTCGGTTTTCCAAGTCCAAATGTTCATACAGTAATAATACCAAAAATCTCAGCTACATAAATTATAACCAACAGCTATTTGTCAACGCAAATAACCGAATCACACATACTTTGTCGTTAATTATTTCTCACAGTTGGTAAAATATATTTTTTTACATTCAGATAATCTTTGTGAAGTATTTATAACAAGATTTCAAGGGTGATACAGCCGAAGGTCTGGTAATATTAGAGTTGTTTTTAATCTTGTGCAACCAAGTTTAAATAAGTTGCTTTATATCCATCCGCAAGTAATTGTGCTAATCTGTAGACACAACCCTCCATTCTAAAAGCAAATTTATCTGGGAAACTATCCCGTTTTCTGCAGCCACTCTTTGGAATAGATTTTTTTTATTATGTCTTGCTAATACAAAACCGACGTCCATTGCCCATCAATAAACTGAAAGGTTTTCCAGAGTGTTTTTGGCGGAAGTTTCATTCAAGCAGGTTTTTCCTCAGAGAATTTTCAGATCATGTATGGTGGAGGGGGTATTCAGACAGCATTCAGAAACCAGAACATTGGCCTAATCAGTTTTTCCACACAGGATTTCCAGAACGTGTATATTGGTATTTAGGAATCATTTTACCGAATAGACTATATTAGGACTTTTATCTATTCATCATATCGTAATCTAGTAGTTCAGACGGACGGTTTTATTAAATAAAACAGTCTCCTTTAGAAATTTATAAAGAAACTACCCAGACGTCTCAAGGGCTTCATTCGTAAAGTTATAATATTTAATGTTCCAGAGGCACGTTGATGCAGGCGCGTTAAAACAAATGAAATGTCATTATTAAAGGAGCAGATTAATTAAAGATCAAGAATCCCGTGCAAACGTCAGAGGCGTGTTTTATTGTTAGGGATATTATTACATAAGGGGCAACAAGTGATAAAAATTCATGAGTCAGTTAGATTCTTTTGGGAATTGCCATTCCTTCGGACAAGTAAATTGTCGGTTTACATTACGTAAATTAGTACAACAGAAACGACTGTTTCTGCAAAGTTTAGAGATAAAATATAAAGAAGAAATATTATTTGGCTCTTAAAATTTAACATCTATAATTAAAATATTGCTTAGTGTAAGAAGAAAAAGGGAGTAAATTTCGCTTACAGAGATATATAACATATTTCTAATTTAACACAGGGTGTCTCAATATTCCATGTACATGGAACTACTACAAATTCTCCAAAATAAAACAATTTAATTGAACTTCTATTCAAAATTGCTTAGTCTCTAGTGGGAATAAAAGTTGACAAAAAAAAATCCAAATAACTTTATAACTACCTGATTTTCTTCATCTATGTATGCACTGTTACTATTATTACTTTTTTACATAGTAACCAAAATAATTGTATTTACAGACGTAGAAAATACCCACTAAATGGTTTTGGTATTATTTATTTATAGGTAATAATAAAATAATAATAATAATATCTCTACTCCTCATTCTAACTACGAGAATTAGCCCAGAAGTCGGAGACTTGTGCGGGAGAGGAGGCGGCATATTATTATTAAGCAGGACGCATTTGCGCCCAGGAACGACTTATGTTGGTAGGCCCTAACCACCATTCAGTGGAATGAGGGAAACCTGGAAAACCTCATTAATTAGGGGGGTGGTCATATGCCAACCGGTGTCAATCTCTCACATTGACCCAAGCCAACATTCTTCCACCCTACCATACCTGCACATAGGGTGGCTCTACAATTTGAACTCTTATTTTATTATTATATTAAGGATTTTGTTCAAGTTTCTACTCTTGTAATTTTGTCTACTCCTAATGATTTTCCTATATAATTCGTTATTTTATTAATCATCACCAGTAATAATTAATAATATGTAATAATCATAGTATATGAATGAATATAATGAACTTATGTATTTTACTACTTTGTAATTGGTTATCCTGTAGGGCAGTGTATGTCATAAATAAATAAATAAAAAAATAAATAAATAATATTAATAACAACCTGTAGGAGCATTGTTGAGGCGTATATTAGGGAGTTGCGACCCTAAGGACATGAGCACTCTATAAGTAAAATCTTTGCTCGAATCGAATTTCGTAAAGATACAGCAGGTCACAGTGGGCCATTATCTTGGAGATCAGGGTAGCGCTATTTTTTAAATGATTATGGCCCCACGAAGACAACAACGCATGCCCACATTGGGGCCACACATGGGGAAGACTTGATTGGGCCCTGTCCATCGGATATTGGAATGTACACAACACCTTTAAGATATAAGACTGTATATACATACCCACGCAATACCTCAAAACAATTCCTCTGCAGTTTCAGACTACGTAACAGATGCTTTAGAAGAGTACCAAACAGAAGAAGCTCAATGTGATCCTTCTAAACCCCTTAATAAGAAGGAAAAGTATCTTAAAAAGAATTTCGGACAAAAGTGAACCACACATTACCACATAATTGAGACTACAAACAAATCTAATATATGTTCTGGATATAATATATGTTCTTCTCGATATATGGTGCAAACGCAATTCAGACAATCGTCCCAATTTAAAAGCAAAGTCAACCGCTTTGCAACCGTTTACAAACAATTAAAGCAAAATTATTTGGCAAATATCAAATACCTAAAGAGGAACTTTGACTGAAACGGTTGAAACCATAAAACAAAAAGTTAAAGCAAAGCACTTGGTAATGTTATCCGAAATTTTAAAAAGATTTATAGTGAACTAAGGAATCCGAAGGTTAGTAATACCGGTTCCCCCAACAAACAGAATCATGGAGTCAAAATATAGACTTTATTGAAGATAATACAAAACAGGTACCCCTCATGATGTGGCAGCTTATAACCACTAATAAAACACGAAAAGCATTAAGACAAGTCGCCAACTGAAAAATCAAAATTACTGATTTAAACATTTGATTCTTTATACTAACACATGACAACAGTATATACTGTACTACCAGCGAAAGAAAATTGGTGTGGCAAGGGAGTGAATTCGTTGTGTTGCGGCATATGCAAATGCATTGTTTTCTGGCATAAGAACGGGAGTTGTGACAATTAATGGCACATTTAAGGCACTATTTTCAATCTGAAACTCGCATTATTATGATTTTTACAATTACTTCACGTTCTGGCGGTTTTTTCTGCTCTGTTAATATATTATTTCAGTAATACGTCGCCTATGATTATTATTTCTTATAATAGTTCGCCAATATACTGTTTACTAAATAAAATTACACTGAAAATTTTGAGCAGGCACGTACACAACTTCGACAACTATACAAGGTGTCCCGAAATTCATGCAACAAAATTTAGTCACAGATTCTCAAGACAAATTTAGGATACCCGTATTTTTTATTTTTGCCAAGTGGCCCCCTCTTTCGGAGTTACAGCCCACTGAAGTCCGCCCCTAAGAATAGTCTTTTTTTATATCTCAGAATCCTCTTGTACGAGAATCACTAAATTTGGTACACAGGGGTTTTATGACATATGGAATCTGATGGTGCTACGTTTTTTTGCGGGGAACCCCCTTAAGACAATTTTTCGTGGGTCCCCTTGTCTTTGGAGCCAAAAAAATTTGGTCGCATAATTAAATTTCTTAAAAATTATCAGTCCACTAGAAAGCCATTAAATTTAGAAACATTTTGTCTTTTTATACTTCTTTTCGTAAAACGCAATGTTTTCGAGAAAAATGTCAATATGTGATCGAATGCATATCATGATTCGCCATTTTCCTCAAAAACATTGCGTTTTACGAAACAAATATCAAGAGACAAAAACGTTTCTATATTCAATGGCTTTCTAGTTAACTAATAATTAAAAAAAATCATATTTGCGACCAAATTTTTCTGGTTTCAAAGACAAGGAGGGCCACGAAAAAGTGTTTTAAGGGGGTTTCTCGCCAAAAAGCGTAGCACTGTGAGATTCCACATGTCATAAAACCCCTGTGTACCAAATTTCGTGATTCTCGTACAACATGGTATTGAGATATAAAAAAAACTTCTTAGGGACAGATTTCAGGGGTCTGTAACTCCGAAAGAGGGGGCCAGTCGGCAAAAAGAAAAAATACAGGTCCCCTAAATTTGTCTTAATGTCTATGACCAAATTTTGTTGCATGAATTTCGGGACACCTTGTATAAGCTCTATCATCATGAAACGGGATTGAAACTCGACGTTCATTCATTTAAATAAAGACAGATGTAGCATTTCTCACCTTGGCTTAGTCAAGATATTACTTATCTGATACCAAAAAATATGGACACTAACATACCAAAAAAATTATCGGTGAACGTATCTGACTACGATTTATAAAAATCTGACCAACTTTTTATATGGGTACAGAAATCATTTAATGCTTAACTCAATATTTTCAGATGAAGAAAATGTATGTTCAAAAGATACGTAAGGTTGTTAGGGTCATTTTCCTCCAAGATTTATTGTTCCTGATCTGTAAACATCGGAGAAGAACATATTTATACGGTGGATTGATGTTCAAAAAACATTTTACAGCGTGCCCCGCCCATGGATTCTCAGTGAATCATATGTAGGATTCACCGTGAAGTCCGCAACTTGATTCATAATACAATGCAAACTTGGCAAACTCAATCATCTTTTGTGGATGATCTCAAATCAATTCGACGTAGCGACATCGAACTAAAATCCTTATCTGTAGTTAAACAGATTTTCAGATAATATCAACATGAGTTTTCGTGTGGAAAAATGAGTGAACGCTAAACTTTATAAAGGGTATTTAATACGATTTGAAGACGTAATATTGGATGAGAAAACGATTTTATTAAAGACCTTGATCAGTCCTTGGCTTATAAATATCTGAGCGTAGAAGAATTAGAAAGCATTAACCGTACTTCTATGAAGTCTGACTCTTAAGAGTGCATTAAATGGGCGTAACAAGTGCAATATGAACCTCGGCAATACCTGTTGTAGTAAATATTCTTAATTGTAATTTGAGGAAATTCAGTAGGTAGATAAAAAAAAACAAAAACTATTAACGTTATGTAAACTTCATCACTTTTTTATGATGCTCCCCGATTCCAAGGTGAAAGAGAACTAATACAGCTAGAACAGATGTACTGTACTAGAAATGGGGCAATTCAGCGAAATAAAAAGTTTTTTAAGCCAAGTATATCAACGTGCCATTGCTAAGGCCAATCGATGTTCATTGGTGACAAGTTAATCTATCAAATGAATCATTAAGAGACATTTAGATGCAGTTTTCAAATAGACCGAAGAGAAACGGAAATATCGAGATCTTCGAATAGAAATAGAAAGGATGTAAGTTGTAAATGTATTGTAATTCCAATTATAATAGGAGTCACCGATATAGCGCATAAAATACAGTTGAAATACCTGTACAGGTGGCAATCAGCGCAACTTACTATTTCATAATATTTCATATATTCTAAAGATTAATATAATTGGTAGGACTAAACTATTTTAAATTTCAAATATACACAATCACAAACTAAATTAAAAGTATATAGGGTGTTTACTAAAACTGTATACTGTACCTGTATGTTTATCGCAAAAAACAAACAGGTAAACAAATAATAAATAAATTATCGTAAAAGAGTGAAATAAAAAACTTTCTCAGGCCTATAACTTCTTAAGGAAGCAAGATGGTACCAAGGCAAGTTTATTTAAATCACCTTTCATCATTTCCCTTCTGTCTATTTAAAGCTCAGTGGCGCGTGAACATTGATTGAATGTGTTCTGCTTAGGGTTGTTACATTTGTCGAATTGAATTCCGGGATATTAAGTGCTTGGAGTCTCTAAATGGCGCCGCAGGCTAAAAATTTTAAAATTTTCAAGGTCACGCGCTTGCCTGGCACTTCTGAATTTCAAGGAACAATGCATTTATAAAAAAAACAGATTCTCACAAGAATGATTTTTGAAATTGATACCTTTTTGATATATCTATTCACGAATTACCTACTGACGGTATAAATAAATTGGAATAAACTGAACATATTTTATTAAATTATGGAATATTGTTTATAAACAAAAAAATCGTTTGTGAAATTTACCAACGATTCAACGAATTTTAATTTTCCTCGCCGTGTTATGATTTTTTCATCTTTTTATATATATATGTACATTATATTATATTCCGGGAGTTATACGTGCAAATCCGAAATCCGGGACCATACAGCTAATTCCCGGTACAATCACAGAAAATCCCGGTCATACCCATGTGGCTAGATGTTCTTTTAATATGTCGTCAAGACCTGCACTAAAATTTATGAGTCCACGAAACACATCAGGGTTGTCCGAATTTTCTGTCTCGTCGTGTCCCCGAAGTGATAATTCGAAAGCTCCGCAAAATTTTATGCAATCTATGATTTTAGATAATACATAACGATTTTTCGTTACCTGTTCATTGTGTTTCCGTATATTATCCCAATATTCAGAATCTAACTGATTTCTTATGTTTATTTTACCTAAAGACTTAATGACTTAAATCTTTCACACTGTATATTGTCCATGCTTTATCCCCACCGAAAAGTAAGCACGGAAAACCAAACAGTGTGTTTTTTAAATCACACACGCACACCCACTCTGCTTTTGTGTATATATTATTGTTAAATTGTCCTTTATAACTTTTACTTCGGCTTGTTCCACTAACTTCAAAATTTAATTGTGGTGTTGGCGCACCCAATTCTTTTATTTTTAGTTTTTACCTCATGAGGCAGAGAACCAAATAAAGTTTTTTTTTTTAACGAAACGCTATTCATTTTAATAACTATAATATCCGTAGACGCCTAAACGAAAATATTCACAGGTGCCGCTCGCAGAAATAAACCACAACATACCACGTACGAAATATTACTGCATTTACTGCAGCAGTGGCTGGCGCTGTTGCAGCCACAAAAGCCCCTATCTTCGTGTAATGGGTCACTTGCCTGATTAACCAATAAAAACAAAGGACGCATTCAATTGTTCGCTGTGCACACATTTTGTATATGAGGTTGCACATATTAAGGAGCATAGCTCGCGTCACAATAAATAATAATATAAGCTCCTAGATTTATTTTAGCGCGAGTACATTTGGATTCTTTAAATATTTTGTTGATATTTAATATGATTAAAAACATAAAATTTTATGTGTTCTGCAGCTCCGCAGCTCTTATGGTAAAACCGCCACTGTATAAAGCTTATACAATACTATTTTAATACTGCTCACCCAACAGTGGCTTCTTGTTCTTCAATTCACAAGGAACCCGTGTGGATCTGTATATACTTATTACAAACATATCAAGATAAATTAAACAATTTTTATGTGATCTTAACAATACATCTACGAATGACTATTGAGAACTAACTCTAAATCAAAATCTGAAACGGCTAATAACACAATACAAAATACAGCCTAACTAAATAATAAGGATGAACTAGAACATAAGCGTAAATCAACTAATAAATAAATAAATTTTCAATTAATAATATTTAATTTGTTCTTGAATATTTTGTTACATGTGACAGTTTTATAAGGATTGATAAATATATTTTTTATTAATATTCCCATAAATTATCTTCATATTTAATTAAAGTATGTAATCAAATCATAAGGATTTTATCCCATCTAGTATTGTAATAATAAGTATAATAAATAATAATTTTTTATTACAAATTAGAAAATGTAAACATACGCTAAACTTAAAACATTTTTTTTTAAGTTTTTACTTTACTTCCAAACGTAGTGTAGTGTCACAAACATACAAAGACCAACAACGATTATTATAAATCTAAGGAATGAATATAAATAATAAAGAGAATCGAACAAAAGGCAGCATCGGTTGCAAGTAGAAACCCGAAGAACAGAAACTTTAAAGCCGGGTTGACATGTCTATGACGGGTCTGACATTGCTTTGTCTCTTATGTGCTTGTCTGATACCCTTTCAAGGAAAAATAGGTCCGCTCTTGATGACAATCACATTAAAATAGATGGCTAAGCCTTAGGGAGAGATTTTCAGGTGGACAGAATTATAAATCTTTTAAAGAGATTGGAAATGTTGAAATCCAGCCTCTCAATGGAACTAACTTAAGAGCTGAAAATATATCTGGGATATAAATTTACTAAAATACTTTATAATTGTATTATTATCATGTTTGAATGTTACAAATAATTTTTTATAACATGTTTTTAGATCTGAATGATAATATTTAATCTTAAAATATTTTCTTAATAATTTTTACAAATTTATGTTATCAAAATAGAGATAATTTTTAATTTTAACTGATTTAATAAAATGAAATATGCGAAAATTCCCCAATATCTCAGAAACCATTTTTGTATTTTCTTTAGGAAAATAGAACCTGCATGTATTTATGTTCGCTGGAAAAATATAGGGAATTTTGAATATTGTTATTGTGGCTCTTGTTCATTTTCCAGTTTTGGATTTTTTTTTTAATTTAATATACTGTAACTAAACTAAAACTAAAATAATACATAGGTAACTTTAATCATTGCGTTTTTTTGTATGCTTATTGTTAGTAAACAAGTTACAGGGTGATAAAGACGCATTGATGGCAACATTTTTTTTTAATAGCTCCAAAATGGCTGATCATAGTTGTTTAAATCATTATCGGTTTGTAACAATTTAATAAAGAGACAGTTTTCTTTTCGTGGTGACAGAGAAACAGGGGCTGATTGAGGTGTTTTTCTGGTTTATGAAAATTTTTCGAGACATTTTTGTATAAATAATATTTTTTAAAAGAGTATCTTAAAAGGCATAAAAAATATTTGCTCGGTATTGATAATTTACCAGTTTTTAGGAAAATTGGCAATAGATGAAAATCAGATTAGAACATTTGTGGTAAAATCGATTTTTTTCAGATATGACTGCATTTTCTTCATCACCTCCCAGATTACAAGCTTCAAATACAACATTAAATACTTCCGTCATCAATATCGTAACTAACTTCTTTCTAATTTTAAATTACATCATATCTAAGCAAATTTTGAAAGTCATTTTTATGGTACATCAAACCATAACCTATATTCATACAAAAATATAGAAAATTTAACGATTTTTCACCAATTTACGGAAAAAAAATATAAAGTTCCTTTTATGCTGACGTTCTACTTTGAATTGTTTATTGTGGTCTAAAATGGTACGTTTTAATATAACAACTATAGGTTTTATTTTTCTTATGACCTAAATCTATTATGGTCTGTATTATTTGTTTGATAAAAAAACATATTTTAATATTTAAATCGATATCTGTATTTAAATAGCAAATGGAAAAGAAGTTAAAGCAAATGCATTAACTATACAGGGTGTCTCACGGTGACGGCCCATTAGAATTATTTCAGAGACTACTTCGATTTGAATTTTGAAAATTTGGGATACCGGGTTTTCGGGCATGCCCTACTCAACCAAAATAATGGCGCCCACGTACCACTTTCGGTCATACCGGAAGTCGCCATCAGCTTGCTTATTTTAAATGGAACACCCTATATATTATTGCAATTTTGAAGTTAACTAAATTCGGCATTAAATTTCTAGCAGTTAAGCCACTTTGAAAGTATGGATGGAAAGCTTAGGGGTTTAGCTATCCCCCATATAAATATTGTTGCTTTATCTTTCTTACTATAAAATACACATGGTTTGAAACTAGTCATTGTTTCTCTCCATTTTTTTGAAAAAAATTAGAGAAACTTCATAAAAGTCCACCTAAAATAACACGTAGAATCCAAAATTGCAATAATATATAGCGTGTTCCATTTAAAATAAGCAAGCTGATGGCGACTTCCGGTATAACCGGAAGTGGTACGTGGACGCCATTATTTTAGTTGAGAAGGGCACGCCCGAAAACCCGGTATCCCAAATTTTTAAAATTCAAAACGAAGTAGTCTGAAATAACTCTAATGGGCCGTTACCGTGAGACAGGGTGATTTAGTCATAATGTCATTGATTTTAAGGGAAGATAGGGAAAAATTTGTAGAATACGAATACGCAATTAAAAAATATTTTCAAATCATTCCGACGGTCAGAAGCGATCCCTCTTCGGATCGCTTCTGACCGTCGACTTACAAAGATATATCCACAGTGAATTTTGACCTACTGTAATATGCGGTCATTATCCCAGCTTTTAATGCCTTTTTAATCTAGGGATCTATATCGAATAAAGACAGCTTTTTAGGTAGACACATGGTAAAAATTAAAGTTATTATGACTGAATCATCCTGTAAAACTAATGATTTCAATATTCATAGACTTATTAGATTCGATATATTCTCGTCTGTTTTGAATGTCTACTGTCATCTGCTACGTCAAATTTAAATAGCTAATTTTAGGTGCCATTAATTTTTCTGATCCAAAATCCAAAAATATCGTTACATCCACTCTTACGACTCCAATATATCCCTTCTAAGTTAAAGGGCGCAGCAGAGGGCAAACTTCTATTCGATTCGCACGCTTCTCTTGTGATCTGAGGAATAAAGCGTCAATGGCATCAGTTATTGTTTCTTTTTTATGTGTCACAATCATGAACATGGGACGGAGATAGCATGAATATGAAAAATAAATGTTATTCGCTTGAGTGGGGCCGTAAAAAACATAAAAAGTAAAATTAGACCTTCTACATTTAACCCTGTAACATCATTGCTTGCTTTAAAAGTCGAGGTTATTGCGTGTATTTGCGAATGGCATCAATTCTACTTTCACGGTGTTTCCCTTATGATGGTAAAATGGCGACATAAATAAAATCAAGTACTTAAAAGGTCTATTCTATCTGTAAATAAGGAATAAGGAATATAAGGATGGAGGTAAGAGCTTTTGTAGATTTTTCTGAAACCCACCATTATATAATTTAAATTCTCATTAAAACTGATACTTCGTGAAATATTTTGTAAATTTAAAAAGAACTTACGATATACTCTAATCGAAAATTAGCTAATATATTTTTCCTTTAGTTGATTTAATATTATTTTCTATGTAAGTATAAATAATAACTGTTTATTTTTTACGAAATAATACAATTTATTACTTATAGAACTTAAATTAATTTAAAAGAAAGTTTTACTTTTTCCCATAAAAGAATTTACCTGAACATTGTGCGTATAATGTTGGCTCCAAAACTAGTGACCCCGATAAATATGGATCACATGATTAAATAATATTAGCGATTTAATACTTTTCTTGAAATATCTTATTCCGCTTCAAGAAATCGTTGCTGATTACCTTATGAGAGTTATGAAATATAAAATCTTCCTAAAGATGCATTCCACAATATTTAACTGCAATTGGATTCAAATAAAGTTGAGTAAATCATCACAGTCGTCTCATCTTTCACTTATGAGAGAAAAAATCAGTGGAGTGGTATCATATCCATTCATCATCCAAATCCAAAAAATTCCAGCAGGCATTGTCTAGCTGAATATTTATCATTATCATTTTCTTTACTAGATTTGTATTATTTTGGTTGACATTATGGCAATATATGAATGTAATTAGTTATTGACTCTTTGTCAATTGTGGCTTGCTATTAATAATAAATGTTGAAGACTGTTGAACAGCAGTAATGTGCTTTTGGCGATAATATCCGTAACATACTGTCGTCAAACAACATGACTGGCTTCAACGTTTCATGTGGGAGATTGTGGAACACGTTATCAAGTGATCTCAACTTGGACGAAAAAAGGTTTGAAAGAAGTGATCAATTAAAATTGATTGACAAATAGGAGGTTACTTGAAGCTCTAAATATACAACATATAACAACAACCTCAGAGAAACTTTCAGGGATAATTCCTCTCCTTAAAGTAAACAAAAATGAGTATAACAATAATTGTCCCTAAAGAGACTTCTAGGGGCTCTACAATCCATCGTTGGTCGTGAAGAACAGTTTTTGATACCCTACGAAAGTGGCCATTTTTGCTGTATTATTTTTTGCTTCCTATATTATGAATAATTTCACTATTCACGGTTTTCATACGCCACTCAAAGATATCGTATTAAAAATAATAATATAACCATGGGAAAGTTTGTATTCGAAATGACAAACACAAATACTGGTAATAATAAACATGGTCTGTGAAATATATCCTGTAAAGTATATGCCACGTCTTAATTATTGTTACTCCACAAGGCGTACTTCGACCTAGCGACTTGGCATTCATGTCAAGCAACGCTGATCGCGGTTAGTACTTCGGTATCTTACAACAAAGTGGACGTTTGGCAAAATTTTCAGGTTGGGGATGCTCGTCTCTTGGCGTCGGTGTTTAGCCATACGTAGAAATAGGACGACGTAAAACAAGCAAAATGGAGAAGAATTGTTACTCTAAACTGGTCCCTAAAGGAAAAAAAAGTCCATCTGGTGAACATTTTTACCGAGTCTATTATCCTCTCCGTCGTTGTCTTCTTGTTCTTTAATGTCGTGTGATAAGTACAGGTCGATTGGTAGTAGATCCAACTACACTCACAATTGATTGGAGTGGTACGTTCGGCTTATAGATTTCTGCAAGGTAATAAAGTTGAGGTGTTCTAAAATCACTTAGAATAACTTCCCATGTATTTTCTTGGGAATGGAATTCAAATAGCTAAATTGTTCGCCTCACCTATGGTGTATTGATGAGAACTAATAAGTTCGAAATCGGTTTATGTCTGATTATTCTACTGACGAATGATCTTAGCTGTTTACAAGATATTGCGAGTGTAATTCAATGCCGGGGACATTAAGCCCGCAGAAGAATTGTTTCTCACAATATCTTTAGTTAAACAATAAACATTAATATTATTACTGTCACTACCGGAAATCTTCCGGCTTAATATTGGCCTGTCCAAAGTGATGGAGATGGTGATGATGATGACGACGACTACGTAGACGATTATGATAACGATGGCAACGATTACAACGATGACATCGATAACAACGATGATGTCGATGACAAAGATGCCATCGATGACAACGAAGACGGTATAGACGAAATGATAATGTGGATACACATGTTGCAAGTGACCCATTTTTAAGTACAAGTCAAGAGTGCCGCAGGACGCCGCCGGATGAACCAGCGTTCCAAGAAGGGTCTACTGGCGCCAGGAACCAGACGCGTACCCATATACCTACAACCGAATCCACACACAGAAGGCACTCTCCAGCAAACCATCAACATCACTTTTTCTACACAAGCTTAGTTTTCAATAAAAATAGTTTATTTGTACCGTTGAGAGAGCGTTTTATTCTTGCTGTACAGCGAAAGCACCCTCAATAACAATAATAATGGTAATCATACATTTATTTGTACATCATAATATAGCTTCATAAATTTTCAATGAAACTCTAATTTCCTTCATTTCATATATAATATTAAATAAGTAAATGACAAGTACCTACATTTGTCATATTGGTGTAATATTACATATATTACGTGCAATTCATATTAATAAATATGTCCCATAACCAACCCAACCAGTTATATTGAAGTTAGATGGGGTTCTTGCGGTAGCTACTACGAAGTAGCTACACTGTACAAAGTAGAGTGAGATAATTCTAGAGTAATTGATCAAGAAATATGTAAGTCCACTTCAAATGTTTGAAGGATTATATTTTAGGAATTAATTTAGGAAAAAATTTTGTTAATTAATAAATTAAATAACAAATATTGCTGGTATATTTTGAATAACCTGCTTATTAATTTTAAGTCATGTTTTTTTATTTGAGAAACAAAACTCATTTTATTGGTATAGATTTTAATTTTACAGTTGATGATTTTAGACACAATTTTTATGGGTACACCTATTAAGATAATTTTTCAGTTTTTCCTGATCACAAAAACTCTCCATTTTCACGTTATTAGTGCCGCTCAAAATAATTCGGATTAACTACGTAATAAATATTGATGACATTGTTACGGCCTCATGCGTCCAATGGGCACTTCAAATTAATTATTATGGCAAAGCATGCATCGCACAAAGGCTATTAGACACATGCTGGACTTCCTTTAATGTGGTAAATAACGGATCTCGTCGCATAGTTGTTCCTTTGTCGGGTACATTAGCTTCCAACAACAATTTCTGGATCACGCATGTGCTATGAAAAGAATCATTCAAGAAATAATGCGAAATACCCGGGGATAGCCACGTATTCATGTTTTTATAGCCACAGCTACACGATTTGAGTTTCGAGTTTTAACAATAAAGCCAACATTTTGCTATAAACTACGAACTCTAATACGGCCATGAAAATGGAGAAATTTGTGATAGGAATTTATATTTGCAGGTTTATTATTTTGTCATAAAACTTACTACAGCCAAGTTGGAATATTTTGCAATGATAATAATGATTATTATAAACTTTAGATGATATTTTGTAGAATATAATTTTCTGAAGGCTTATATTTAATTATAACAAAATAAATGCCCTCATTTACGATTACTCCATTGACGATTAACATATATGAGTAATAAGTTATACAAATTTATTATATACAAAACATGAGATTGTATTAAATAAAACTGTCAAAATAGAAGGATAAAAGACAATTATTTAATTTTTGTCAGTTTAATTAACGGTAAAAGTACCAATATGACTTTTCTAAAAACATTGAAACAAATTATAAAAGTGAAAAGCAGCAATGTAACCTACTTAAAAAAAAATTGGTTCTTGATAAAGAAAAAAACATTTCCGAAAGCTTGACAACAAACATGAAGTGTTCTTTATTAAACCAAAATTTAAAAAGTCGTATGTCGTCGTGAGCAGAATTGAAAAAGCTTTAAAATGAGGTGTCACCTAAGGGGTAGCTTCCAATATACCAAAACTTACGCCATCACGTGTCACCCTTGAAGAGAAAATCGACGTGTCTCAATTTTTTTTGTTTTTTTTAAATTTCGATATTTTCCTGCTGGGAAGTTTTCATTGGAACACTCTGTATATACTTGAATAAACCTAAATAAACCTGAATTTACCCAAAAGTATGTTATATTCTGTATCGTATGGTTTACACATTCTTAAGTAGCAAATTTTTATAGAGAATAAGGTAAGCGAAATATGTCTATATTTGAAAATTGAGAACTGTACACTTCTCACCAATGGTGAATTCAATAGGTACTCGTATTAGGAGGAGGTACAAATAAATGTTGCTAACTTAGTTCGCAATAAAAATTATCAGTTTCTTTAGAAATAATTTATGCAGAATTATAATACAAGAAATCCTTCATTTGCTTTCTTAAGAATTTCGTTTACAAAAATTTAGATTTTTGGGATATGCTGAATTTAAATGTATATAGCTTATAATTTTTTTGTTATATTTACTCTATACCTGTGGCAAAACGATTTCCATATATAGAATTTCAAATGTAGAATACTAAATTAGTTTTAATGTGATTTCTCTTTAGTATAGGTATATGTACTTAAAAATGCATAAGATGTCTAGACATGACAAGAGATTTTCTGGTTGAAAATATCAGTTGATATACGTAGGATACTGCCCACTCAATGTGCATTATTGAACACTTTGTGGGGTTGTTAGGACAGAAATAACATGTCCACGGTTTGTACGCGTTAGCATACATTGATACTGAGATACAACTACACACACACACACACTACTAGAAAATGTCCCACCAAAGAGAAAACCTAGCAGGGTGTTTCACCGTGGGGTCGAAGAGAAAGGACTGTTTTTGCCTCTTGGTCCTCTTGAGGTAGGCCAGGGGATTCTCTTGGTACAACTTCTTCAATATCAAGGAATGCTGCTACCGCAATTTTCTTCTTTTTGGTTTGGTAGGTGTACTAGTGGACACTAAGTACTTCAACTCATCCAGCATATTTTCTATTTTTTAGATTTTTCAACAGAGAAAATGTTAGACTAAATGGTCTGACTGATTTAAACTATAAATAATGAGAGCAAATTAAAATTAAAATTAAATTTCTATTTTAATACAAAGCGGTAAAGAGAATGGTTGAAATGGTTATTATAAAATTAAGAAAATATTTGTTATTAAAAAAAAAATGTTAGTATTGAATAAGTATTAGGAATCATTAGAAGAAAGTCGGATTATTAGAACAGGATAAATTTTAAAATTCAAGTATAAAAATTATTATCATTTTGGTCAGATAGAGCCAAGATATTATTAGAAAACATAATTGAAATTAATTAAAATTCATAAGTGACAGATATCTAACAAAAGCTAAAATGTCGGAGTTTTTGTAAATAGTTATAATATAAGGTAAAATAATAATTAGCAAAATATATTAAGGTTTAAAGAAAAATTTGTATATCAATAAAAGGAATATGTCATAGAAATGTCAAAATTTAAGTGGGATCCACAAGGAATAAAGTAGTATATAGAAAATTCAAATAATATTATAGAATAAGAAATATTTTGAAGTATAATTTAAATTTGATTGTAAAGAAACTAGAATAGGGTGTATACGTGCAAAGGATAAAGTGAAGTGATGTGAGTTGCAAAAGAAAAATGGCACTTAAAAAACAAAAGCAGATATGTGGAGAGGCCTTAACAAGGGTGAAAAAAAAATCAAAGGGAATAAAAAAATTAATTATTGATTAGTTACGAAGAAAATTTGTAAAGAGTTAGATGTTGTAAAAAATAGATTGAAAAACCAGAGAAAATAGAAGCAGTTATCGAGAGAGTATTAAAGTGACAAAGTAGGAAAAACCAAATAAAGAACAGAAAAAAATTTGTGGAAAAGTGAACCAAGCAAATATAGCAAGAGCGGAATACCAGTAGCAGCAGCAGAGAGAAAGAGGAATAGCAGCAGGCAGATTCCAGGAAACCAGATAGAGAAAGTGGAATAGCAGCAGCAGCAGGTTCCAAGAGACAGAAAAGACAAGGACTCAAGGACAACAGTCAAGCAGAGTAAAAAGAAGTCAGTCGACAAGGAATTAAACAAATAAAACGTATAAAAAGGTAGGTACCTTTATTTTCGTTGACAATTTGTGCACAAATTAAAATTAAAATTCGCTTAAAAATTTTCAGATTCAAAATTTTTCATTTTAAACAAATTTAGTTCAACTATATAGAAAGCATCATCTAAATTGGCCAAGTATTTTAAATTTCTAGATATTAATATTAGAGATAAGTTATAACATATTAAACAAGAAGGTATACGAGAAAATTTAAATTGCTTATTGATAGCAACCAGTAATACATTAATTTCAGGAAAGTAGCCATATCGAAATAAATTCTTGTTTAAAGTGTTCAAGATATTGTGAAAGATTTCAAAATATTTGCTATTGTGTGACATTTCTCATTTGAAACTTATTGATATACAAAATAAAATATTAATAAATTAATTTATTGACAACATCTGTTGTTTAGAGTTGTGAGTTGTGTATGGTTTTCGGATGAATAATATCTTGAATTGAACCGACTACTGAGAAGAGTCTAAAACTAGCAGGGAATAGTTATACAACCAACATCACACTAAAATCAAATTACATATCACACTAAAACAAAATTCAAAATTTAATTTGGCGCTTATACAAACACGAATTCACATAACAATACCATTACAATATATATATTATTATCGCAATTGTTCTTATTGAATTGTCTATTCGTTCATCTGGGCAGTGTACTACTTATTTCAATTGAATTGAATAATTTAGCAAATGAACGTTTATCAAATATTCTAACGCAACTGCTAATTGAAACACATTATTTACAATCAACAGTAATATGCTACAAATGCACCATCAGATCTGATCTTGTTTAATTTAACTCGTTTGTCAGAGAATAAACAAAACTGAAACATATACTATTTTAAAAAAGTTACTGAGGTATTGTAAACCTAATATTGATCGACATATTTTACATACGTATGCTGAAAAAGATAACTACGTCACTTCTTGTCTTATTGCATGAGTTTCCAATAAATTTTGACGACTGCCAAGCAACAAATAAGCAATAATTTTTAACATAACTCGACTGATAACATGTTTGTTTCAATAATTGAAACAAATATGTTTATCAGTTAATTATTGATATACTGTTACAATTTAGACCAAAATACTAAATAGTTTTGATATTTCCGTCTTCTTTTCACTTTATTATTTATGTTTTAAAAGGACAATGTTATCTGATGTCGTACATGAGATAAAAGTAATCCATATGGATGGGTTATAACCAATAGATACAACTACTTGATTCCTGCTCATTATATTTTATGTACACGAGTTGAAGTGTATCTTTTGTTAACGTTTGTGATGGAATGTGATGGATTGCTTCCTTCAGCTAATACAAATTTAATCAGCCTTAGGAGATTACTCGGCCGGGATATATTTGAGTTAAATCGAATTTTTGTAGGATTTATTTAAGGAGAATTTTTAAATTAAATCAATATCCTTTCTTGTCCAACTTTCAATATTCAAAGTTTCAAGTATAAATTTAGAATAAGCTTAATATTTATCTTATTTAAATGCAAAGGAGACGAGGGAAGGCAAAGTAATTGATAATTCAGCAAGATACTTCGACGAGCAAGAGAGCATTCTCGTGTTCCCGCTAACCAAGCTGCGGTTAATCTCACTTTCGGGATATCTATCTTTAATAAACAAAATGCGAGCTGCCAATAATTCTGTGATCGGATTGTTCGCGATGTCTTTATCATATTTGCCGATTGATCCGACACCTGTTGCGTTGTACTTATTCCGCTAAATTGTTAAGTCAACCTTAAGTTAGTGTTTTGTAGTGACTTGTGTATGTTTCTTTTTATAGACCACTTCCTTTACCTACAATTTTTAACAAGTACTTCATCATTTTTCTGATTTTCGGTCGTTTCGTACAAAAAATATAAAATATTTCCATTTAAGTTTATGAGAACGATTTTTTGAGCAGCCAGCAGAAATTAATGATTTGGTACACTGATTATGACAGTTGTCAACATAAGATGCATCAATAGATTGAAATATTTACGTTTTGTCGCCATTTGATGTAATGTCTTTTGTATATACATATCTACAGGATATTTAATATACAGTGTAGGAAAGTACCGATGCTCTATCAGAAGTTACGTGAGAGCGATAAATTAAGCCATAGAAGTCCATGTGATAGACAAGGATGGCTATAATGAAGGCGTCTAATAGTCAACGCCCATTTCGCCCTTCCACAAATAAGAAGTGGATCTTATTTGTGGAAGGGCGAAACGGACGGTGTCTATGAGACGCCTTCATTATAGCCATCCTTCTCTATTGCATGGATTTCTATGGCTTACTTTATCGCTCTCACGTAACTTCAGATAGACCATCGGTACTTTCCTACCCTGTATAGTAACACCGCCCTTATTACCAGTCGTCACTAATTGGGCCAATATCTGAAAGAAAATTGATTGGAAACGATCGTTTTTTTTATTAATGCCGTCCAATATTAGTTTACATTTATTTCACCAACCTTAGGTTGCATTTATAACTATATTTTAGTGTTTCGGTAGTATATCTGTTGAGAGAGTTAGTTGTTTCTTAATTGTCATCCTCGTGCATCTAAAACTTTCAGTATTAGTCTAGTGTACATTATATTGTAGTAATTTAATGTAGTCGTCATTACATCTACTCATCTTTTATGACGTACATTGAGAAAAAAACAGTTATATTCGTCATATGCAAAGAATCCATACTCTGCTATGGATTATCCTTTACGTGGAGAATTTTACAACTAGCTAATAGAAAATTACAATGCCTAGACTTCCATTCTGCAATTTCTCTTTCTTTTCTTTCTCTCAAATGAAGTTGTTTTTAATCGCAACGTATTTTTAATATTTACACAATTCCCACCAGTGACTTTTTGAAAATATATTATGTTCTACTAATTTTGGACATCGCTTCGCCCTTACCGTTTGTGCGGTAGTAACACACTACATAATTTTTTTAATAAAACCTAAGGCATTGCTGAACCATCTGCCTGGATATTGTTTGAATTTTTTTAGAAAAGGATTTTGAGTAATTTACTCTTTATTTACTTTTATTTACTTTAATTAATTTACTGGGAGAACAAGTCACAAATAAATAATTTGTTGTGAAACAAATTTTTGTTTTCTAAAAGTTTTTATTACGATCGTTTCTAGATATTTCCCATCTTCAGATAAAAACAATAATCATGGATTATAATATTCTTCTTTATGTAAAAAAATATTTTAAAGTACCTAATTAAAACAATACACATTAAAAACTTACAATTGGTTATCAAATATTGTTTAACATATTTTACTTTAACCATATTATGTAAAACTTCAATACAATTACATTTTCATATTCTGTATTAGGTATATTGTTAAAACAAAATATAGAAATCGGTAACATCAGAATATGAATTGAAATGTGAAAATATCTGTTAGAACCGAACCAAGTGTGGGTGAGGAATGTTCAAAAGAAATAGTAACGGTTTTTTATCAGTATATAAACAATATACAGGTAGTTAAACTTAAAATTGAATTTAATTAATGAAAAAATGTAAAAATTTGCAATAATTATACCACTTAATTAGGTCAAAATAAATACGTGATAATCCGTCAATGCCACTGCTATTATTAATTGAATTCTCATTTCTTTTAATTTGTATCATTTCCAAAATNGTTTAAAAATTTTTGGTAGAGTTTCCCCGTTCTCCGCATAAGTATTAAGGGAACAAAAACTTTAATATTTTTTCACTTTTTTCCTCCTTATCTGATATTCGTACCTAAAAGACAGGCGACTTGTTCATTTTGTTTGATTTCGGCTCTAGTCTGCATTAGTAATGAATTTTAAAAATTTTTGATTTGTACAATTTTCTGTTTTTAACCTGTGATGTTTTTAATTATTTGTATTAACGACCTATGTCCGCGGTAGGTGTACCATGTTGGCTAACTTCTATGTAATTCTCGCATAGTAAGTAATTTTTTAATTGACTAATTTTAAGAAAACTTCAACTTGTATTTTATTGTAGTTTTTTCCTGATGAAGAAACAAAATATAGTTTCGAAAGCTTGAAAATTTAAAAGAGTGTAACTTTTTTTATCCTTGGCTGCATCCCCGTCTAAGAAAGAAATTTGGTTTTTAACTTAGACAGCCGTCTAATTTTTGGCTTTATATATATATAATTTTTTCACGGCACAGTAGCTGTAAGGTAGATACGTCTCAAAGCTTAGATTTACAATATTTGCTAGAATCTCTTGTTGGTAGGTACCTCTTCTGTATGGTGATTAGTATTTGTATTTTCAGTTCATAAGTTGTGCTAGAGTTGATATTTTACTTATTGTTTAAAAAAATATCCGAATTAGTTTTCGGCAATATTTTTTTAACTTATGATTTCATTTTCAGAGCATTTATCCAAAGGCATGAATTAAATCGCAGTCAAAAGATTATTAATAGTCACACCTACATTAGAAAAAGTTTTGTATGTATTTACTACATTCTTTTATTGATGTTTATTTCAGTTTTTACGTATATTTAGTAGCATTTAATTTGTTAAAAGCTGCTGTAGTATCTTTTATTACTTCTGTTCCAACTTTACTGACAAAAATTTGCATATTTTCAATTATTTCTAATTAAATTTGGCGACATAATTCATTTACAAACCATATTCGCAAGAGAGGTGAAATAAGATAACCTTAATATAATTGATGGCGCCCTTTCCCATAAAAATCAGATTATTCTTCCTATTATAATGAACGGAAGATAAGATAAAGGATTTTAGGGTTTACGTAAAGAAACGTGTTAAAATTCACGTCGGGTTTTCTAATGTAGAAGAAATTCGCGTATAATTTAAGCCGGCTGTGCCGTGAAAATGTCGGAGCTTGGATGAACGGGCGGGGGACTAAAATCCACTGGTAAATATTGCGTTTCTGATATCGTCTCAATTTACGTTTACGATTCCAAAAATTATATATAAAAACGTTGGAATCATGACTATAAATCTTACGAAGTTAGTGACTTTTTTCTCTTATTCTTATAATTTTTTTAGATCCACAGAAACTTCAACAAAAATGCAAGAATAAGACTAGGTCATCTATACTTAGGTTAGAAAATCGAATATACGCCTGTATAAAAATATAGAATTCTCATAGATAATTTGATATTATCATTCCCATGATCTGAATTACGAAAATTTGTAAATCTTATAACTTGTATTAGCATTAACTGCGTAAACTAATAGACTAAGTGATATACTTCCAAAATTTTGACTTTTTTAAATGGAACATGGAAACCTCAGTTTCTGATTACAAGGATATGTAAATTTATACATTAAAAGATTTGGTTTAATAGTGTATATACACAATATTTTTGTTCCATTTCGTTCATAATAGATTGACAGAAATCAGTGCATTTTGTTTTTCTACTATTAAATTTTCTAAACATACTTTTTTATCATGAAAAGAATACCATACTATAAAATATATTTTATATTAATGTTATATATTCTAGACAAAGAACATTATTTTAAAAGTTTACCTTATAAAGGGAACTCAAGAAACTCACGATTGTCATGGAATCAGTGCAGACTAAACGAGACTAAATGTTTTATTATAATATACTATAAAAGATGTTTTACACTATCGTCATATTATGTTGTAGTGAAAGGGTATTATTTTAACTAAATTTCTGTTATAAAGAGACAACTTTATGGTTTGCAAGAAATCTTGATTTGACCACCAATGGGGGACTTTTAAGGGAACAGTAAATAGAGAATTTATTGGATTATACGATCTAAAATAGAAAATATTAAAAGGAATTAGTAGGTGCTATCAATGGAGTGGATAATATAGAACATTATGAAAAAATTGCTTAACATTCTTTTGTACATAGGACAGGATAAAAGTATTATCTAATACTATTTATAATATGATATTTTTTTAACAAAGAATTTAATATTTTGTTTCGTAAATCTAAAAAAGACGGGGTACATTCAACTGTTCTTTTAAATATTTCTTTAAAACTATAAGAAAATTTCCTAAAAACTGGTATATACATAAAATTAAAAAAAAAGCGAGGGGGTATTTTGTGAATACCTGTATACGTAGGTTACCCATGTCTGCAGAATTATCACCATTTTAGTTTTATTTTTTATTGCTTAGGTAGTATAATAATACTATAAATACATAATACTTATAGAAGAAAAAAGTTACAAACTTAATTCTTGGAGCAGGACATTAATAATGTTGCAACTCAAAGAAGACATTTAGGTATTTTTGGTTTATTAGTTTTTGTTCAAATTTAGTATAAATAATGGTAGTTTGCAATAATCATCATCATCATCATCGTCATGATCATTTTATTATTCATCGTAGTAGCATAGATATAAGGAAAGTTTAGAAATAACAATATACATAATGATAATGCCTCTATCTTTCATTCTGATCCCAAGGATTAGCGCAGAAGTCTAGAGCCTGTACGGAATAAAGAATTCGTTTAAAACCTTATCTCAAAATTCATCATGAGGACAAGATTAAAACATGCCAACAAATATTCTTTTGTTAATTTCAATAGAAAATACGAATTTTAACTTTTTCTCTGTGCCTACCATATTGCCTATAGACGTAAAAAATATTGTAAATTATAAAATTTAAAATATTTTGGTGCACTTAGAAATCTTGATATGAGCTGATTAACAGCTGGCTAAACGTAACAGTGGTGTGAGAAATTATTTGGAACACGATAGCAACGTTGCGTTTGTAAAGCTTTTTACAATTTATTGATTTTTCTATTATTTAAGAGTTAAAATAGTACGTTTTTAAAGTTCTCAAATTGAAGAATGTTAGGGCCTATGTTTATATCAAAACTTTTTTCATTTTCTTATATTATCTTTCAGAAAACTAACTCGAATTTTTGAAAGACTTTACCTTCGAAGGCAAAACTTTAGAGTACAAAAACGTTTGTTATAAAAATACAGGATGCACTAGCAGAAACACATTTTTTTAAATAATTTTGAAAAAAAAAATAATATGAAAGTTATTACACAAATATGTACAAACTGGTTTCAAGAATATTGACAATGCTTATAGACTTTGTTAATACATTATTGGATCATTTCTGTGATATGTATCTGCATTTGTTTTCTTTGTTCCAGAAGGCCTTAAATATGTACGTTAAAAGTTCATATCGCTAATTTTTTTAATAACATTATTTTTTACTTTAATCGTACCAAAATTTAAAAACAATTCACTACACTTTTTATTTCGAAATCTGTGTTATCAATTTCCTGAAAAACAACACTGAAAAACGATATAAATATAATTAATTATTTAGTATTTTTCTGGAAAATAGGTATCTAAAATCTGTAACTAAGATTTGTTTTCTAGTTGATTGCCTACTGGTTTATTTTTCGTAACCGATCCACTAGTGGAGCAATAATAACCACTGGCGCAAAGTTACCCATTTTCATGGTCAAAGAAGGTGTGGCAGATAAATAATGGGATAACCGCGACCATCTGAGATTGCGTGTTTCCGCTTGACCAACGGCCGCAATCTACACAAAACTCAGCGATGCAAAAAATTACTTAGCATACAAACGAAATCTGAGAGAACAATGAATACTGGCTCATTTGTTAAGGGTTGCCGTAAATCATTCATACAATATGTGCGTATTGTGTCTGTATCTGTATTGTATTATTTCGTTATTCAGATATAAAAATCCTATAAATTACTAATAATGTGTTTTCGCGCGTTCAAATATGAGAAAACAAGAAACAAAGGGTTCCGAAATGTAAATAGGGAAGCTGAAGGCGAAATATTGAATTTAAGCCAAAGAGTCAGTTTAATGATTCCTATGTTTCACGTTTTAAATAATGTAATAACAAAGTGGAAAAAATTAATGAAATAGAAGTTTTTGTGATACATATTTGGACTTTTGAAAATATCAAAATTTCTTTTCTTAATAAAATGTATTTGGTTTATTTGTTCGATTCTGTATTGTTACATTTCTTCTTCTAATGAATGTAATTTTTCTTAATTTTCTATTTTTGGATATTCACCGATTTATTTATTGTATTGTAAAAAAAACAACAAACACTTGTTTGAAAAGTTGAGGATAGAATCTAATGGGGTCATTCGGTAAATATTCAAAAACTTGATCTTGAAAATTTCAACTCAATCCGTTGAGCGGTTTTCAAACTATATGGTTTTTAAAACACGAATATTTATCTCAGCCATGGCAATACAATGACGTCACCGCATGGGACGTTCAGCCGGCTTGGCGCTCGTACGCTAGTTACGCTACTTCCAGATGAGTTTCTGCATCTTCAGGCTATAGAACCGTTGCAGTACATACTACATAAATGTTTTAGCATTTGCGCATATTAAATTTTAAAAATGTAAGTAAATTTCGTAAACGCAGATTCTTCTAATTTGCTAGGAGTAATTTTGTTAATGGTTATGGATTTTTTTAATAGTAACCACGACTTTATCAGTGCTGAGATGAGAGGAGTGAAAATGCAAAGGTACGTTTCTATAACGTGGAAATAAAGCTTCTATAAAGTACGTTTGTAGCGAAAGTTTTGATGTTTTTTTTACAATAAGATTAGTAAATAAGAATCAGGATTGTGCGTTTAATTGGACGAAACCGTTTCTATCACAGGTTACAAAGATTTACTTATTCAAATGAGAAATCTGATTACTATTTTTATTCCCATGGAAACTACATAAATCTACCTAATATCTTATAAGTATATTAATAATATATTATTATGCATTTTCATATAAATACTTAGTACCTTTAGGTATTTGTATAGTATCCACAAGAAAATCAACAATGGAAAAACACTAACATAAGTGTAGTGTTTCTAGTGAATATAAACTTTCGTTTTTAGTAAATTTTATTAAACATAATATTCCATTCGTTTCAATAATTGTCATGTATTGAATGGGGATATCAAAGAAGCAAAACGTAATTTGTCAATAATAGAGGAAAATTATTAGGTATGATTAGCATTAGCTAATGTTTCTATAGGTTCTTGTACTCTTTTGATAAATTATTCTAAATTTATAAGGAATACAAATTACAGTCGACCAATTTATAAAACGTTTCAAAGAATAATTTCAATATATTGTTTGTATATTGTTTTGTGTCATCAGTCTATCAATTGAGAGCATATTGAATTTCACTTACCTATACAGGGTGTCTCACGGTGACGGCCCATTAGAATTATTTCAGAGACTACTTCGATTTGAATTTTGAAAATTTGGGATACCTGGTTTTCGGGCATGCCCTTCTTAACTAAAATAATGGCGTCCACGTACTTCCGGTTAAGCTGGAAGTCGCCATCAACTAGCTTATTTTAAATGGAACACCTTATATATTATTGCAATTTTGGATTCTACGTGTTATTTTAGGTGGACTTTTACGAAGTTTCCCTATTCCTAAAATTAACCGTTTTCGAGATATTTAATTTTTTTCAAAAAAATGGAGAGAAGCAGTGACTAGCTTCAAACCATGTATATTTTATAGTAAGAAAGATAAAGCAACAATATTTATTGGTATCCTCGCAAGAAATTACATGATTTTAGGTGATTACTCAAAAATTAGTAGATAACGTAAAAACTAGAAGAGATAGGTATAGGGAACCGTAGGATACCGTTCGAAAGAGAATAAAATTGTGTATCAGAATATAGAAAAACATCCAGCGTATTCCATTAAAAAAAAACGACATAGGAAGGTTTGAACTTAACTAAACTCGGCATTAAATTTCTAGCACCCTGTATGCAATTAAGCCACTTTGAAAGTATGGATGGGAAGCTTAGGGGTCTAGCTATCCACCTTATAAATATTGTTGCTTTATCTTTCTTACTATAAAAATACACATGGTTTGAAGCTAGTCACTGTTTCTCCATTTTTTTGAAAAAAAATTAAATATCTCGAAAACGGTTAATTTTAGGAATAGGGAAACTTCATAAAAGTCTACCTAAAATAACACGTAGAACCCAAAATTGCAATAATATATAGGGTGTTCCAATTAAAATAAGCAAGTTGATGGTGACTTCCGGTATAACCGGAAGTGGTACGTAGACGCCATCATTTTAGTTGAGACGGGCATGCCCGAAAACCCGGTATCCAAAATTTTCAAAATTCAGATCGAAGTCGTCTGAAATAATTCTAATGGGCCGTCGCCGTGAGACACCCTGTATGTATCATGTTGTAATAGTAATATGTTAATCTATGAATACTTTAATCTCTGTCTCTACAGCATTATTGATTTTGAAGTAGCGGTTATAGTAGGAAAATATGAATTCCAACAGAATTATTAATCTTGTTGTAATGGCTTTTACAGACCATACTATACAGACCATACTGTATTGTATATATTATTATTCCAAGAACACTTACGAAGAAACTTCGTAGCTGCAAAACACAGTACGCACTGCAAGCTGCTACGGTAAACGCCACTCTGCCAATGTATTTCTACCTCGGGTGTCGAATGCGGTTAATTCCGAGAAGGTGACGCAGCGTCTTCTTGAAATTCTATCTCAACAAATATCGTACGGACTGTGTTTGACTACATCGGAAAACCTGATTCCAATAATGTAAAGCAGGGTATACTAAATTTTCAATACGTCATTTAATTAGTATAAAATAATTACTAGGACATTATAATTAATATAATTTCGGACTATTCCTATTTTGTTTTTTAAATAGCACCAAATGGTTTCATTAGTAGATATTAAATAGTTACAATTAAAATAATAATAGTAACAAAATTAAATTTAATAATCTTAAGGACGGGATTTTGTACAAAAAATATCGCCCAGCGTGAGTCACGAAACGGGACCCCGGCAGGTGCTGTTCTAGCGGCCAACGCTTCAAGTCTAATAATTCCGCTGCACCGGATATTCGTCCGATTTTTCAGGAACGGCTCCAATTTGTGTACATACAATCTTATAAGGAAAGAGAGTAAATATTTTATTAATCAGTAATAGATTANCAATATATTGTCAGACTAACAGTATGGTTAAAATTGAGGTACTTTGGGATTTATTTAAATTATTCTTCTGTTCTCATGAGCATTGAAATTTATTTCACTCACTAGCGGGAACCATTGCGAATACATTGATATATAATAATATTCAATTATGTTAGTTTCTTCGACGATTTGTGTCCTCATCTGAAGCTCTGTTACATGGTAAAAATATACATACTGAATCGCCCCCTTAAATTATGTTAACAGCAACAACATAATGGAGTTATTCTAGTGTAACGGGATTACTTCATAATTTGATGAAATATTAAAGGCCCAGATCTTCTAGAAGATTTTAACAAACTAAAGCACAAAAATTGGGAAGATAATATTAAAAAAGTTTTGAGAATCTTTTTGTTATTCAAAGAAAATGCTACGAAAACGAAAAGTTGAACTTTAATCGTTTTAGTTCAATATTCCCATACATTATAATTTTTTTGTGTTGAAGTCTGGATGAAATATTAATTAATCAAAGCGATAATAAAAATTTATGCTTGTGTCGTAGCGTTTTTTTGCATGAGAAAGAATAATTACCCTTTCTGTTATTTATCATTTTGATTAAACGTTTCCATTTTTAGTATCTATCCAGCGGAGAGAAGTGGATTTCCTTTTACCGTTTTTAATATAGAAGTGGATGTAAAATGCTGCATACAAAGTAAAGCATTGAAACGGTGAGTTTAAATGTACCTACATATCTATATTTACTGTGAAATATTGGTTAAATAAAATAGGCTAAACGATTCATTTTATTGTAAGAGTTTTTAATTTGCACGTATTTACTATTACAGTTTCAATCAATTAGTTGTTAACAAAATTGCTGTGCTTTTTACAAGCTATTGTAATTTGAAATGAATAAATAAATTTGATGGATTGAAATATTTTCATTAGAGGCTTAACAATTCAATGTTGTCTAAAATAAAAATGATAATAAATAGTAATTTTCAAACATTTATACAGTGTGGTTTTTAGGTAATGCCATAGCTTTGAGTGCCACTGGCTTTAGAGATAGAGGATGAGATACGTTTTAAAAAGTGTCACACTTAAATATTTCTGAAGATGCTTGACATTAACGAAAGTTGTAAAAAGTTACATAATAGCTACAGTAGTCAATTAAGAGCAATAATTAAGTTTATTATTATTAGTTTCTGTAGGAATAACATAGAAAAAGTGAAAATTTTCCTTGCGGTTAATTATAACAATTTTTATGTTGTAGGTACTTTTGTACTTACTAAATATAACACAAACGATTTAATTAGTTGCACTAATCTAAGAGAATTGTGGTTTAAAAGGTAGTGGAATTAAATCAATTTTTATTTTTTAACTGCATAACATCTTATACATACAATCTGTCCACAGATAGAGTTGAAAAGAGGGACAACTTCTTTGTTTTTCATTTTACGAAAATAAGTTATTCTTGTTAAAGAAATTCTGCTTGTGTTCAAAAGTATAGAAATGTGGTAGGTTGTCGTGCATAGGGTGTGGTGAGGACTTTTAAGAAGTTATTAAAAATATAGTAGCTAATTTTATCCTTAGAATTCAATAATTCACTATGCTAATTAAGAAGAGCATAAATATTTCGAATCAAATCTGTTAAAAAAATAATCTGCAACATATTTTTACTTTTGAAAAAGTAGGTTTTGACACGAAAAAAAAAGATTATTTGTATATGACATCAAATTTCAGTATTAAAATTTATTCCAAATATTTCATTTTCTGAATCTTGTATAAGTGCTCTTTTTGTGTAAGAAATCAGGAAACATTTTGTTAGAGATAATTTAGTATATAATGTCTCACATTTGTTATAATAACAATCTGTTTTGATTTTATGATTCAGTAGAGTTCGGGGGTTTCGTTTGCTAGTCATAGGTGCGTTCGTCGTAAACAAATAAATAAACAGGTAGGTATAAATAAAAATAAATAAATTTGCGTATTTTATTATCGAAATGTTATTTACCCCTTGGCGAGTTCAACATTATTAGAATATTATAACACGTATTCAAGGAACAAACGCGAAATGAATAACTGCCGTTATTACCGGTTTCGTATGGAGCGAAAGGTCGACACGACGGCTATGATAATCCGACCGAGTCCCGAACTCTATTTATCAGTACAAAAAAATATCAAAGTATGCCCAATATTTTGAATTTTGATATACGGACATAATTTTTATTATGAATAACTTTTCTCAATACAATTTTTGTATACCTTATCCAGAAAAAACATATTTACCTACACAGAAAATGTTACAAATTATTTTTTAGTCATACAGAATAGTTTACTAAAAGCCCAATATTTTGAATTATTTTTTTTTATTGTTGATGCTGTAACATTTATTTACATAACGTTAATGTCACGGTTTTTCAGAGATTCGTTATAACACATGTGATCATGTGATCATATATCAATGTTAATCTTGTAGTTATACAGAGTTTTCAAAAATGATTGCAAACCACGTGACCAGTAATTTTATTTCCTTCATGTTGGCTTGTAAACATTTACGAAGGCTCTGTATATGTTTAGCTCGTTTTCATCTGGATTGTTTGATTTTACTATGTAGGTCAGTATTTTAATATACAACATATTGTGATGTACTTATGTATATGATAAATTGTATTACTGTAAACTTTTATCCTTACTTGTATATAAACATTTTTGGAGACACGCTGTTAGAAGAGTATGAAACTGTATCGAAAAGTGTAATCATTCTTATTTGTGTATATTAACTGTATCGCCTTTTTATATCGTTATTATATTAAACCACTTGTGATAGAAGTTTCTCTATGTAGAAGTTACAGCCAGTTGTAAATGTTGAAGGTTAGACATTTTTCTTGTTCTGTGAGTTGTTTGGAGCATTCAACACCATGTTTAGATCCATACATTACACTTGGACCTTTAATTTTCGATTAGGGATGTAACTTGTTAGAACATATTGGAGTATCAATTCACTAGCCTGATATTAAATTCCTTTTGAACAGCCAATAGAGATTGTATTTTTATTACGACAAATGTAATTAAACTTGAACGAAACGATTTTAAAGTCCTCTTTGAATTCACAATCAAGTTCAGTACTTAGCTCGCGAGTGATTTGAATTAAAGCGAATCTCAGATAAAATCACGTGTGGTGTAAATTCCATATTCAGAGGTAGTTTATTGAACATTTAAATATCTTGTTAGTTATATTCAACTTGGTAAATATCAATTAATGTTTTGTTAACTAGTTAAGTTATGTAATTTTTAACCTTGAATGTTGAAACAATTACGTGCTAATTAAAACTTTCTTCTTTCTTTCCTCTCACTTCTTTAAGCATACCAGAAAATATTTATTTATGATTTATTTATTATTAATAGAAAATATTTAAACGTAACAGAAAAGTTATTAAAAGCTTATCAGAAAAGTTATTGAGTTGTTGAAAACTATCAAAAGTTAGTAAAATTATTAAAGTTTGATAGAAAACTATCTATCTAAATACTGAATTGCTTAATATAGTATTTTTGATTGACAGCCGAGACTTAGAACTTTACCATTTTCTGAAGTTGGAGAGTACAGATTATAACCGTCTTCAACCTAGAGTATTTGCGCACAACAACGTGTTGCTATAAAATTATTGGTAGCTAAAAAGAGAGAAACAAATGGTCACTGGCAAAACTTCTACATCCAACCCTTGTTGCCGAATTTTACTTCTTTGGCATCGGAACTATACGTCCACCTTGAAGGACAGAATTTGTGGGAAATATAGATACGAGTATATGTTATGTTTTCATTTATTCTTCACTCCCTACCTACAGGGGCTAGTAAACCGTTATAGGGATTTTAGATTTAGAAGTATTTTGTACGTTGGCGCCCAAAACAGGTATTTTCAAAACTCCAGTCGAATTAGAATTAGAGTGAAAATGAAAAAATTATTAGTAGACAAAGAGAAGGGTGTGTAGAATGATAATATAAAAAAGTAACTCGAAAGAAGTGACGCTAAGTTGGCAAATTGCAAGTAGTAAATGGCAAATTTACGTGTTTTTTCAAGTTGATGAAATTTATGGACAAGACGGTCAATTCAAATAGTCGAGGCAATGAAGCACTCAACCTCGGAATTTTTTGCACTAAGACAGCTCGGAATGCAGTTTTTGCATTTGCTTCCAAACATTTTTTGTAAAAATTGTATCTACTTTGTATCTTATACAAACCGGAAATTGCATTGCTGCAGCCAGAAATGCATTCAAAAAATTGCATTTTTTGAGATGGCTTTTGGAAGATTTAATAACTTTGTAAATAAGAGTCAGAACTGGCCCAAATCGGGTTCCTGGAGGTTTTCGAGGTCGCTGATCACGATTATGATGTTCAAATTGACCCACAACCGACCTTTTTCATGACAAGATTGCCGAAAACCCGAAAATCATTGTGGGGGCGCTTTTTGGGGCGCTGAATCCAAATTTCACGTCGAAAACACCTGGTGCACCGGAACCTGGACGCGGACCTCAGCTCCAAGGGTTTTCCTCACACAATCGAAAAAGACGAACCGAAAATCGTTATGGGGCTTTTTGGGGCGCTTAATCCAAATTTCACGTCGAAAACGATCCCCCGAACACCTAGTGTTCCGGTGCACCAGGTGTTTGCCGATGCCATATTTGAATTCAGCGACACAAAAAACCCCCGGGCGCCGAGTTTCTCTCCTTCCCCGCGTGAATTTTGGGAGAGTCCCACGGAGATGACGTTCATCGGCGTTCCTGAGCTCCAGGTCGGCTGTGGGTCAATTTGAACATCATAATCGTGATCAGCGAAAACCCCCGGGAGACCGATTTGGGCCAGTTCTGACTCTTATTTACAAAGTTATTGAATGCATTTTTGGCTGCAGCAATGCAATTTCCGGTTTGTATAAGATACAAAGTAGATAAATTTTTTACAAAAAATTTTTGGAAGCGAATGCGAAAAACCGCATTCCGATCCGTCTTAGTGCATAAAATTCCGAACTTTTGGCCTTTTTAGTGCTTCATTGCCTCGACTACAAGACCAACATGTATGCCAAAGGCAGATTCGATTGATCGTGAAATAGTTGCTTCAAGTATTTGTTAATTAATTTCGTTCATTTTTTGCAATTGTTTAATTACACAGCCATACACAAAAAAAGTTGTCTGTACTTTCATGCGACGTATGTTATACGTAGTATTTTTGCCTCCTGAACCTCAAAAAACAGGTCAAAAATAGCAAAAATTCACGAAAAAGTGCTAGGAAAAATACAAAATTTTTTTTTCTATATTCAAATCTTCATTTATATGGTTAAGATTCCGCCGAACGTGAATCCGCTGTCAGAATTGATGGTTCTTATTTGTAACCTCAAAAAAAAACGGTTCAATTAAGGTCAGATATCAAGAATTTTCGAAAAAATAACAGATCCGTGCCAAATTTGGCATACGAGGGTTGTCGGGGTCGCTGATCACGGATCCGAGGTGATTTGTTCAAAATTCAAGATGGCGGATACAGATTTTCAATAAATAACACATTCGCGCCAAATTTGGTTTACGGGGGTTTTCGGGATCACTGATCACGAATCCGAGATCAGATTTCCAATATTTGTTTTTCAAAATTTAATCAATTACCTATGTACTTTATTACCTTAGATTAGGCAAAAAACCCGTGATTAGATCTTTTACAGAAGAAAGAACAAGATATAGCCGAAAAAACATTGTGTACTCAGGTTATAAAGTATGTAAGTAGGTAAACAAAAATATTACAAAATGAATTTCACAATTCTGACCTTGAATTCGTAATCAGCGACCCCGAAAACCGCCGTATACAAAATTTGGGGTGAATCTGTTATTTTTTGAAAATTTGGTCGTCCATCGTGGATCCGCCATCTTGAATATCCCCGAAACCTCACCTCTGCCAAATTTGGCGCGAATCTGTTATTTTTTGAAAATTCGTGATATCTGACCCTCGTTAGAAAAACAACCATCAATTCTGACCGCAGACTCACGTTCGACGGGGTCTTAACCATATAAATGAATATTTGAATATAAAAACAAATTTTTTTTGTATTTTTCCTAGCACTTTTACGTGAATTTTTGCTATTTTTGGTCTCTTTTTTGAGGTTAGGAAATTCCTGTTATGTGATAGCTCAATTCTGACACCGGATTCGTGATTAGGAGGCAAAAACACTACGGATAACATATGTCGCATGAAAAGTACAGACAACTTTTTTGTGTATGGATGTGTTACTAAACATTAATTTTAGAAGTTATTATCGTAGATATAGGTTTTAATTGATCCAAAGAAACGTATTGGAAAGGAAAAATTACAAAAAGGTTGAAATTAAGTTGCTCTTTACAACTGACAAATTAAGACGTGCAAAACAGTATTATACTTTAGGACATAAAATAAAATTATAAAAATTGAACTTACTGTATTTTTTTCTTATGTGACCCCATTAAAATTGTATTGTATCGTATTTAGAAAGGTACAATGTATTAATTTTCACTAAAAAAAGTATACAGTGTAGGAAAGTACCGATGGTCTATCAGAAGCTACGTGAGAGCGATAAAGTAAGCCATAGAAATCCATGTGATAGACAAGGATGGCTATAATGAAGGCGTCTAATAGTCAACGCCCATTTCGCCCTTCCACAAATAAGAAGTGGATCTTATTTGTGGAAGGGCGAAACGGGCGGTGACTATGAGACGCCTTCATTATAGCCATCCTTCTCTATCGCATGGATTTCTATGGCTTACTTTATCGCTCTCACGTAACTTCAAATAGACCATCGGTACTTTCCTACCCTGTATGGTGCCGTTTAAAAAAATTAAGTCGGTTACCTTGGCAACCACATTTTTTGTGCTAAGAAAGATTGCTTGATATCACTAAACGGGAAATAATTTCCCCTAACACTTTTATTAAAACATGTTTTTGATATGACGAATATTTTAAGAAATATAAGCAATATTCCACAATTTGTATCCACACTGTATACAAATTGTCCCAGGATCAGGCAAAAGCCGCTCGGGAATTCGCTCTTTTTGCATAAAATAGAGCTTATTTTTACGGTAATTTTTTTAAAAAGGAAATCACCTACGCCTCTCTGTTCTCACGATAACTTTTTTTGAATGTTAATTGTTATTTAACTATTGGACGTATCGGACCGGAATTTTAGAGACAATTAAAGAAAGGGTTAAACTTTTATTTCCAAAAAGTTTTACATTGATAGTGTATGATTGTAGTAAACGCGTTGTCAGCCCTTCTTTCCTCTTTCATCTGTCCATGGGTACATTGTATATTAGTAACAACAATATATTTTTTCGATTTAATAAATATTTATGTAGTTTAAAAAAAACACAGTACGTTTCAATTTATCGTTTTGAAGTGCAACTCTAAGCATCATCAGAATTTATTTTATCTTAGCATGAAATAAATATAACTAGTTATACTAATGAAATCATTTTTATTTTCAGTTTTAAAATGATGAAGGGAGATGGTATCAACCTAAATCATATCATAATAGAGAAATGATATAGAGGTTAATATGATTTCTGCGTTCTGTGGTTCCATAAAGAGATTTATGTTCCTATTAGGTCCGAGGGCACGTATCTCACATCGGTTGGGAAAGCAACTTTATAAAGAAAAGGAAAGTCAAATAGGTACGTGGGCGATTAAGGAGGATTTAACAATTTAATTGGCTAGTTGGACCAATAAATAATTACAGAAAGCCACTCACGTGAACCTTATAGATACTCCAAATTGCTTCTGGAAAGAAAAAATAGCTCTCGTAAGGAAGAGGTATTCAATGCTATGAAAGTGTTATTTGTGCTGCAGTAATTCGTTTGCAACGTAAATAATTAAGTTATATAATTACAGGTCCTTTAACAAAAGAATCAGCAGTGACAATAATATTCTAAAAGGAAAATATTATACGAAGATATTTTTACTATTAATATACTTTATACATGGTAACTATTAATTAGAAAAGATTTAGTTTTGACATTAATTGAAAATAAGTTGTTAATATTGCAGGAGCCTTGCCATTGAGGGTAGGTATATTTTGCATACTTTAGCTTAATAATTTTATAATAAAGTAAAAAAAATGTGGAAGCTAATACTGAAGTACATGTTTTTTAGTAATTTTATTTAAATGGCTTCTCTCAATTGTTCTTTCTTTTCGTTAATTAATAACATAGAATCCAACATTAAAGTTTGGTCAAATATTTGAGTTATCTTGTATGTTTGGATTCATTATTTTCATAGGACGCTCATAAAAATTTTATGTAAAATTACGCACTAGATCATTCTATGATCATTTCAAAAAAATCTAGGCATTATTATTTTGTAATGTTTATAGAAAGAATAGGTAATATATTTTTTATATCTTTAAATATTTTTTCAAGACGTACTTGGAAGGTAAAATAACATTAAACCAAGGTATATTAGTGCAGGAAATGACATATATTCTCTAGAATATCTAAAATATAAATTTCTGAATTATACCTAAAGGTAAATAATACAGAACATTATTTAAACCAATTATTTAAACAGCTTCTTAAAATATAAAAAAATGAATTATGAAAATATAAAAAAAAATATGAAAAACTTAACGAAGTCAGTAAAAATTAAAAATATATAAAGCAATCTCCGTAAAAAACCTTCCCACATATTTAAAGGCAAAGTGTATACATAATTTTGCACACCTTCTTTTAGTGACGCCTTTGTCCTTCAATGTTTAAATTTAAAAATGAGCTATCACTTCTTGAGAACATTAAACTAAAAACATAATATAGTGTATCTAAAACAATATTTAAAATTTTTATAGATCTAAATTAGCAAGTGACTATCTGGATGTCTGTCTAAAGGTTAGGCAAAGCTCAATATCGTTACTATTGATGTTTATCATACTCTTCAATAACTTTAAATTATGAAATACCGAGAAATTTATATAATTTACACAAAGTTATAGTATTTACTTACCTCAGTATTAACGATTTTTCACGTAACCCGTTCATTAAAAGTTTTTAAACTCTCAGTTACAATAGAAATTTGAAATTTTTGCAGCTATCTGGGTTCAATTCATTCTTTTTAAATATGAAATATTTTCAAGTGTGGGTACTACCGGTTTCGCCAGAAGTGACGTCGTCTCCGTTATTTTAAATGGAATACCCCATTTTTTATCATCATTTATCATTTATAGATTCGATATTCGATTTATTGAAGAGGAACTTTAGGGTTCGTTAATTTGTGTCAGTTAATCCGCGATTATGGATTACCAAGTTGATTTGAAATTTATGAAGAAAATTTGAATTCCCAAAATAGTTTTTTATATCCGAAATTTTAACTTAACTAAGGCAATAAAATACGTGCATAACTTCAAAGGAAATATTTGGGGAGATTTTTTACTTAACTAACGAATGCAAATATTAAGATAAGAAAGCTCTACTGAAACATGGACTAATCTGTGTTTCATAGACAACTACAGGTTAGGTGAATTACTAATCCGTGGGTAATTTTCTGACTTCGTTGGGGTATTACCTGACGGAGTAATTAATTATTATCAGACAAATCCATAACTATCCATGCCTTATAGACGAACGGTCCACCCCTAAAAAGATGCTTAGAAAATCAAGGTCACCGACCACGAGGAGAGGCCAGGATGAAGCCTTTTGTAATCGATGCATTGAGTTATTGCGAACAAAAAACCTAAGTAACATCTTTGTGTCCGAGTGGCAGGTAATTTGTTATTAACAAAAAAATTGCAAAATAAAAATATTGCAAAAAAACGCTCTGCAAACAATTTTCGAAGGTAAATCGTGTCCTTTTCGAGCTAGGGACGATTTAAGGGCGAAAAATGGCTAAAAGTTGACAACTTTAAAAATTCATATCTCAGCTCCTACCAAAGCTTTCGGAACGTTCAAAAGCGCAAAATGATCCTCGAGACTTATACTTTAATGTAGTATTTTTTTAAAACCAGCCCCTTTTTTTTAACCCGTTAAATTTGCAGTTGAATTTCGGCCGCTAGTGCCCACGCGCCACCCCTACGTATCGCTATATATAGATATAGCGCTGTCGTGCATATAATCGAATAAACGCTATTCATTCATTACTTGTTACAATTTTTACTATTTAGTATTTCTAACACTCATACATATTTTCAAATTCATCAAATATTGTATATCATATAATTATTTATAAGATTTAATAATATGAATATGATATTTAAATGAAAAATAAATTAATTAAACATTACAAAAAATGCATATATCAAAGGTATTTATTAATACAAAAAATTATATTTACATTTAAATATAAACTTAACTATTTAATAAAAAATCAATTTTCAGTCTCCGAATCAGTATCATCAGTTTGTATTTCTGCATTTTGACATTTTATAGAGCAATTGCAAAGATCGCAAAATTTGAAGCCTTGTGATAAGCAAGAACAAATGTCTTCATCGCTGCAGGGTAACTTTCCACTGCAGGAACATATGAATTTTTGTAACATTTCCATGGCCGTATCTCCTTCAAAATAATTGTAGCACAATACATTATTTTTTAATATCCAGCCATATTGTGTTGGGTCGAAGGATGTTATGCTTGCAGATCTTGCTTGAGACCATTCATTGATTTGCCATTTAACACGCATAACATGTTGTAACAATACAGGCTCTGCCGGAGGTATTGATGATGGTATTGGTATCATGATGATTCGATATTTACTATACTATCATGTACATACTAGCTATTGGGAATAATAAATATTGTATTAAATAACGAATAGCACAAGAATATTTTTCGAAAACTTACCTGCAGTTTTATACAACATTGAATATTCACATACGTTGCATGATTGTTTACAGACTAATAAAGGATTGTTGCACTATGACAGCACAAATGAATATTGTAGAAAATGTATTATTTATTTTTTATACATTATTTGTCAAATGTTCACTGTTATTGCCTGATGCCAGACAATAAACTAATGATCCATGCGACACCCGATCGCTGCAGTCTAATCCATTGCGCTTGTTTAAACAAGTTATAACAAGTAATTCGCATAAGCGCACGTTCGCGAAAACTCGGTTAGTTAATATTTTGGTTGACTATCTATGCGTATCCTTTTATAACATTTTATATTCTAGTTCTAAATAATTTTTTGATATAAATATAGTTATATATAGTTATTATTATTGAAGCTACATTAATGAAGATACAGTTATAAATATAAATCAATATATTTGTAACGTAATACATATTATTTTCCATTTAAATATGATATTCATATTATTAATCTTATAAATAATTATATGATATACAATATTTGATGAATTTGAAAATATGTATGAGTGTTAGAAATACTAAATAGTAAAAATTGTAACAAGTAATGAATGAATAGCGTTTATTCGATTATATGCACGACAGCGCTATATCTACATATAGCGATACGTAGGAGTGGCGCGTGGGCACTAGCGGCCGAAATTCAACTGCAAATTTAACGGGTTAAAAAAGGGGCGTGTTTAAAAAAAATACTACATTAACCCTCCAAATCCGGAATTTCCGAATTTTTAAATTATTAGTTTCTGTTCATATATTCCTACTCTAGAGTACCTAATAAACACATAATTATAATAAAAAAATAATCGCATACTTATCATTTTTGATATATAGCCCGTTGAAATATGGCAACACTAGGTTTTGAGCGTACTAAAAGTACACTATCAGTTAAATTATGTATATTTAAAAAAAAATAAGTTTATGAACACAGAATAATGTGTATGTATGTAAATAACTAAAAAGTAACAGAATGAAATATTTCAAAACAGGGTACACATAGACCGACATTGCACTTTTTGCATCCTGTTCTAACTATTGAGGTACATCCTTCCCCCGCGCACCTCCACCTTTTCTTGTCTGGTATTGGTATCACCAAATGATCGAGTCGATCATATCGAACATCATCCGATACTCGACTTAGGGAAATACTGTTTTTTGATAAAGCTATACGACCAGGTCCTCTGGACGGATTTCTGTATCGTATTAGATATGCTTGCACTAGTTCTCGTCGGAACTCTCGTTTGGTTATTTTGTGTCCTAACTGTTTGTAAAATATCCACGAATTATGGAGGGCTACATCCAGTAGCCAGGTAAAAATGGGCCAATACCACTTCTTCGCTCGAATTGATATTCGATAAGCCGAAATGTCTTGGTCCATCCTGTCTGTACCTCCCATATGCTTATTATATTTCGCGACTACATATGGTCTTGGTATTTGAACAATTTTTTTTTCAGACTGTGAATATCTTCTCACAGAGTTTACTGGATTTATACCGTAAACAGTTGACGCTAGAGTGACAGTGGCATTATCGTTCCACCTTACTATTGAAATGCCAGTTTCTCTACACATTTTCGAAACATATGTTCCTCTTTCCATTTTTTGGCGGATTTTTTGTCAATGATAGGACATGTCTTAGGAAGGCGATTTTCCCTTATCGTTCCAGTAGCACCATAGCCCCTTTCTTTGAGATGATAGAGTAAAGGTAACCCAGTAAAGAGATTATCAAAATATATATTATGCCGGAATGTTTGATTTGGCAATTCGTCAATCATCTTCACTAATGGTGCGGCACATGCACCAAATTCGAAATTATAAGAGTCATTTTTGTTTGGATTACTTCCTTGATAAATATCAAAGTTTACCAAGTACCCAAAATCGGTGTTTAGGGACCAAACCTTATACCCAAACCTAATGGGCTTTCCTTTTATATATTGTTTGCATGGATGACGTCCATAGTATTTTACCATTGCTTCATCGTAGTCCAAATTTTGTGTTGGCACAAAATAATTTAAAAAGTTTTTCTTCAATTTTTGAATAAATGGTCGCAGTTTGGCCATTTTATCTTTTTTATCTAGTTGCGTATTGTCTGCGCAATGAATAAATCTCATAATCTGTATAAATCTGTCTCGTCGCATGGTATCAGAAACTAATTTATTGTGCATATCTGCCCCTGTGTCCCAATAAAATCTTTTTCCGGGTAAAACAACATATCCTGTAAGGTATAATATTGCTACAAAACATCTAATTTCGTCTTCGGTAATATTTGGTGACGGACAGTTGATGAATCCTGCGTATTTATTTGATTCTTCTGCCAGAAAATTGATAATGTCGTCATCTAAAAACATCTCAAAGATATCTACCACTGATTTATTACAAAATTGTGTGTAGTTCGGAGCTGCTGGTTCTGGCTTGTTATCAATTATATCACCATCCATCCAGTCGAATTTGAGGTTTGCTTTTATAGATAAGGTGGGCTGCTTGTCATTTTCGATCGGATGTACAGGAGCCTCAGATATTCGATAATTGTTTTCGAAAACAACTTCCGCCGGTGCTAATAATTGCTTTCTATTTAAATTATCTACAAAACCTCCCTCGTCTTCTTCCCCGGAGTCTTCGTCAGTAAGTTCGGTAACTTCAGGAGGAGAAATATATATTTCTCTTACTCCAACATTGCCAATTTCCTCATCTGAATCCTCTAACATAGCTAAAGCTTGTTGAAGATCAAATCCAGGCCTGAAAATAAAATAGTTTGAGATTAGTACCTGAAAGCCTAGAGTTGCCATATGGCAACGCGCTACAAAAACCATCATGGAATCTAACCTACATAAAATGTATCAAAGTAAGTAAACTATATTGTTAATATAATGTATTAGGTAATGTTAACTTCTAATATTAGCATGCAGTTGCGATTAGAATAAAGAATACATTACTTACTCCCATCTGATGTCCATTTTTTCATCAAGGAAAATAATTATCTAAACACAGACACCTTGAACACTTGTCAAACGTATTTAATTAGTGCGATAGTACCACCTATTCATTGGCGGGAATCTCTAGCATGGTTTTATCTGTCTGGCAACCCAAAATACAGATGTGTTTAGATTTTGAGTGTATATAGATTAAATGGTGTTTCTGTTGCCATATGGCAACCATAGGCTTTGAAGGGTTAAAGTATAAGTCTCGAAGATCATTTTACGCTATTGAACGCTCCGAAAACTTTGGTAGGAGCTGAGATATGAATTTTTAAAGTTAGCAACTTTTAGCCATTTTTCGACTTTAAATCGCCCCTAGCTCGAAAAGGAAGGGTTCTATGAAAAAATGTCAAGTGACAAAAAGTGTTTATTTTTGCCCAATTTACCTTCGCAGAGCGTTTTTTTGCAATATTTTTATTTTGCAATTTTTTTGTTAATAACAAATTACCTGCCACTCGGACACAAAGATGTTACTTAGGTTTTTTGTTCGCAATAACTCAATGCATCGATTACAAAAGGTTTCATCCTGGCCTCTCCTCGTGGTCGATTACCTTGATTTTTTAAGCATCTTTTTAGGGGTGGACCGGACCGTTCGTCTATTATCAAGATTTTATTTGGAAAAACACGGATTAGTAATTCGCCTAACCTAAATTTGTTTATGAAACACAGATTAGTCTATGTGTCAATAGAGCTTTCTGATCTTGACATTTGCATTCGTTAAGTAAAAAATCTCCCCAAATATTTACTTTGAAGTTATGCATGTATTTTATGGTCTTTAGTTTAAGTTAAAATTTCGGATTTTTGGAATTCAAGTTTTCTTCATAAATTTCAAATCTAGCTTAGCTAATCAAGGATTAGCGTACGCTAATGTTCCTCTTTCATAAATAATTGAGATTATCTCCAAAACCGTTGAATATAAGTATAGGAAGCCTCTATATCAATCGACGCAGAATTTAATTTTACCTGACTAATAAAATAGTTGGTGTTCCATTTGAAAAAAAGTTTTCAATCTTTAAAGATTATTATAGTGGCCGCAAAATTTTGAGGACCTTGTGCATAGCTGGGTCAAATGTGGCACAGTGTCTGTGAATACATAACATATACTACTAATAATGCAAGTATGACATTTCCAGCTATATCACATGATTAATCTGATGGGTTGAGTCAAATCAGATTACATAAATTCACACTTTTATTTATCAAATACAGTAAAAACTCATAAAGGATTAGAAATAGTATACATTTTAAAATGTAAACGTACAACGTAAAAAGTAAGGATACATCGCAAAAAGAAAATATACATTCAAATGTGTTATTCTACACAATTCATTTAAATTTTTTTGTGTATACAGATATGAAGAAAGCCTATGTGAATTTCCGCAATTTTCAATAAAAGAGACATAGCTTACAATGTATTAATGATAACTGAAATTCATTTTTTATAATTTTAGGAAAATTAGGGTGAAATCCTGTATCCTTTATTTCGTGTATCAAATTTTTTTAGCAATTATTAATTATTTTAGATAAAGGTCAATTTAAAAGTGGTTAATTTTCTTTGGCTGGAAAAAATTATAAAATAGTATTGTTTTAATAATAAAGAACTTGAAAATTAATCATATTTCTTTTTATTTAATTTAAACATATAAATTAAGAGATTTCGAGATTTCAAAACTTAGAGAAATAATTGAAGATACAAGTCAAACTTATGTATTATTCGAGGTATTACCTGACAGAACATCTTGAATATTTACATAGAACTCTTTCTCAGGATTATGATATAAGGTTTGATAGATCTGTCTTTAGTAATAAAGAAGATATGACCAAAATAGTATGTTAACAATAAACTCTTTAGACTCATATGCCATATTTCATTTTATTTTTTATCACAGAACTAAGGAAATACTTTATTCAAACATGTAAAAATATATGAGATTTTCCATCAAAAAATATATAAATTTCACTTGTATCTTCGAAATGGATAATAACCGTACACACACATATATATATATTTTAATAGCTATAATTCATTAATGATTAAAATATTGTTTTTGGGAAAAAGAAAACGCCAACATAGATATTGGGTTGGATTACTTAATTAGAAAACACAACCTTTTGATGTGACCGCTTTCGAGCGGGACCCGAAAAACAAAACTCCAACTGTCGCAAAACACGCCAGTCTTCAAAAAGTGTGCGAAAAGTTACAGTTTTGTTTTATTCGACACAAGTTTGTGTTTAGTTTTTGTTTTGTCCGTTTAGTGGAAAACCGCCTTTTTGAAGCGGGACCCGAAAAACATAACTCAAACCGTCGCAAAACACGCCAGTCTTCAAAAAGTTTGCGAAAAGTTACAGTTCTGTTTTATTCGACACAAGTTTGTGTTTCGTTTTTGTTTTGTCCGTTTAGTAGAAAACCGCTTTTATGATCGCCTCTATAATACACCTTTCAAATTTCTAAAAAGATAACAAAATGAGTTCAATTTAGATATTAAATTATTGCAATATTCTTTCCAATTTAAACACCTATCTTCAACCCTAGGAATTGTGCACTCGTACAACTAGAAATAGAGGTATCATAAATATTAACATTCAAATCCAAACAAGTTTTTTGCCGCGATAAAATACATGTATTTCAGCAGTTTCAAAACAAACAGTTTTAATTAAATACATTTTTAATTAGCTTTTTTCTCTGAACTTTTGGATACAAGTTTGTGACATCAGTTAACTTAGTTTTTGCTCCTTTTTCACCCCTTTAAATTTTTGACGTAAGTTCATTAACACCCTGTATATGCAAAATATAACACAACACTATTCTAAAATACATTAAATATATTAAATTTCGATGACGCGAAATTGAACTGATAATATTATTTGATAGAGAGATTCGGTAAACTATAATGAATGACAGAAGTGTAGTTGACATGGTCCGAGAAATCTTATGTGCCTTCTATTCAATCGGTTGCTATAATCAATACGATTTGATGTCTTGATCTTGAATTTGCAAATTTAATGATTTTATTAAATACTTTCGGGCTACTTAAATTTCGAAAGAAAAAGAAATGTAGACTTCCACTCCCATACAATATAAATTCTCACATTTAATTCTATATTGCGTAGCCTTCAATTTTTAAAAATTTCACATGGAAATAGAATGACATGTGTACGACACCTAACAAACTCGTCAATGTAATGATTGAAGGGCATACAAGCAAAGTAACGTTTAGTATAAAAAAAACGTTTAAAATAATAGTAGTACAACTGACTATGCTGTGCGGCATATTTCAAGCAAATTACTATAATACACGTAGGTGAGCAAGCAATGTAATTCTATGTTTTAGGTAATATCTGGCATAAAGCATTGCCCATATACAATTTATACATGTATGTCGAGAGCTATTAGAGTGATTAATTCTATGCCGGCCCTCACACAGGTTTATTTAGATCGAGAAGGGACTTTGACAAATGAAATAGTCGGTGGTCAGAACTACAATTAGTTTGATTCACACCGGTTTTGCATATGTAATATATGGTCTCAATACCCCTGCCCATTCATCTATTACATTGTCAAATTATCCACCTTCTAATTTTAGAAGGGCCATCCGCAACGTTGTTGGGAAATACCACAGTTTCTGCGACAGCCGGAGGAAGTGAATTATTACACAGAATTTATTGATTCCTCTGCATCTTTCAGTCATTCGAGTTAATTATTAATTTAAATGGATTACTGTTGCAGATAAGGCAGCGATTACGTTGGATATGAATTCGTATGAAAGTTTGTTTGTACGGAATCATATGCATTCGTATGAAATGTGGTATTAAAGCAACTAAAACTTGTTACAAGGCGCCCTCGTATGAATTTCTGATGCGTCCAAAATAGTTCGTTTTGTCGGTAGAGTTCATACGATTAGCACGACATTTATGAAAATCAAATATCAAAAAATAGATGGAAAAAAATAATGTCGTAGTTTGAACAAATTTAATCAATTTTTTTTACAAATTTTAAGAATGGGGTAAAATGAACAAGTTTTCATAGGAAAGTACATTCCTACGAAATTTGGATATGAACTCGTTGTACGACAACATTAATTTTTTTTTCACGAAAAATCCTAGTCAAATTATACATTGTTTTCAAATAATTGAAATGTCATCTTGACAATTCCCAAATCTGCATATCTCCCAAATTGTATTGCCTATATCGTTACATTTAGGTACCTATTCTAAGTAAGTAAACGAAAATTGTAAGAATTTCTGTATAATATGCCAAAAAAATCGATATTTCAACGCTCAGAAAAAAAGAACAACAGTTAGTACGGAGACGTGATCAAAGCAACTGTCAAATTTGTATTGTGTCAGCTCTGTTTTGTTTTAACTGCTGTAGTCAAACTACAGTCTAAAACTAGTACCCAACAAACGCCTACCATTTTCTACCAAGCATATGTAAACAAACGTATTTGTTTTCGTCTGACGTATCTATATATTTCAATGTTTAAATGAAAAGAAACTTAAATCCAAACATTTCTTTTGCATTCATAAATTATTTTTTATGATTAGAACTGGCACAACTGTCCGTGCACCAAAAGCGTGCGGATTATAATAGGCACGTAACATAAAATTAATTGTTATAAGATTTATGTCTTTGTGAAATACGTAAGTTGTTCTACATTATCACCAATAGGGTTGTTTTCATAATTCAGAATTTGGTTCAAATAAGAATTTTTATTAAGTAAATAGTATATAAAACATAAATATCACATTAACTGGTGTTACAAAATTCGAAACGCAATCTTATTGGTGATGACGTATTAAAGTAGTACTAAGTCGGACTAAGTAATGTTGTTGTGGTACTTTGCCACTGCGACTGTCATTCATATTCACATCTGGGTACACATGTTCGCAAGTGACCCATTTTTAAGCATTACGTTAAGAGCGCCAGCAGAACACCGCCGGACGTACCAGCGTTCCAAGAAGGGTCTACTGGCGCTGACGACCAGATGCGTACCCATATACCTACGACCGACTTCACACACAGAGACTCTCCAACGAACACTCACCCCGTCAACACGTCTTTCTATACAACTTAGTTTTCAATCAAATACTTTATTATTACCGTTGAGAGAGCGTTTTATTCTTGCTGTACAGCGAAAGCAACCCCCACACATGTTGACATTGTTGACCATGGAGACTACACAAGGCGCCCGAACTTAATGTAAACAAATATTTTACCAAATTAAGAGGGCGCTAGTGTCCCATATGTACCGTTTAGAGAGGGGGAGGTTTATAAAACAAATTGCAATAATTATTGACTTGACTTCTACTTTTTAGGTTAGTATACTATCTATACCCTCCCGATATATCTACTCAACTCATTATAAAATAAAATTGGTTATTTGCTTACTTCACTCGTATTTATTATGCTACATTCACTTCGGTACACATGGAACACTAGCGACATCCCAACTTCTGCAATTTCTTGGACAAATTTTGTCAGTTTTCCCGTATGAGTTCGTGCCCCTTGCCTAGTCTCCCTGTTGTTGACGTTGACGCCGATCGATAAGTGTGGTTATATGATGTTACATTTTACTCGTGCTGTGTAAGTTATTAAAATTACAATCGTTAACTTTCTTCTTTATTTATCTACAATTGCAATGGCTACAGAAGGATTTGTGAAAGCTTCTAATAATTTACCAACAATAGACATTTTTATGGTGATGGAATTCATTAAAAATGATGATCGTTTTAATGCACCTGAGGTTAAAGGAGTAAAAGAGACTGAATGTTGTGATTTTAATTGGTGATGAAGCTGTGTATGCAAAATCCTTTTATAATTGTATAGAGTATGTTTGCTACGATAGTTTGGTCTTGCTTGTACTCCTACACTTTATACCTAACAGTTGTAGAAGGCAAATTTAATTCCATAGTTTGTTCTGGATGTCTGAAAACTTTTGACTGGTCACCTTGCCTAATAGCTTACAGGTTTTAGGTCTATTTAAAATGTAATAAATTCTTGTTTATTTACATTGCTGGTGCTTGCTTGAGCTTCATCATCTTGCATAGGTGTTATTACTGTTGTTGACTAAAATATCTTTCACTATATCTTGTCGTTGTCGTTTTATAAATGCAGAATCCTCAGGGGTACTTGTAGCTCTCTTTCCACATTGTTGATCTTCAGAATATGTGGAACTAGATCTTGTTTTAGTTTGATTTTTCCACCTATTAGTTTGAAAAGCACATAGTTTTTCAAGTCTTCTTCTAACTAAACAAGAGCTTTAAGCATCTTGTAAAAAACCTACATACATGAAAATGATCTTCACAACATAAGAAATTACTTCGTGATTTGAGCATATCTCTTCTAACTTCTNAATTACAATCGTTAACTTTCTTCTTTATTTATCTACAATTGCAATGGCTACAGAAGGATTTGTGAAAGCTTCTAATAATTTACCAACAATAGACAGCTTTATGGTAATGGAATTCATTAAAAGTGATGATCGTTTTAATGCAACTGAGGTTAAAGGAGTAAAAGAGACTGAATGCTGTGATTTTAATTGGTGATGAAGCTGTGTATGCAATATTCTTTTTATAATTGTATAGAGTATGTTTGCTACGATAGTTTGGTGTTGCTTGTACTCCTACACTTTATACCTAACAGTTGTAGAAGGCAAATTTAATTCCATCGTCTGTTCTGGATGTCTGAAAATTTTTGACTGGTCACCTTGCCTAATAGCTTACAGGTTTTAGGTCTATTTAAAATGTAATAAATTCTTGTTTATTTACATTGCTGGTGCTTGTTTGACCTTCATCATCTTGTATAGGTGTTATTACTGTTGTTGACTCTAAAATATCTTTCACTATATCTTGTCGTTATCGTTTTATAAATGCAGAATCCTCAGGGGTACTTGTAGCTCTCTTTCCACATTGTTGATCTTCAGAATATGTGGAACCAGATCTTGTTTTAGTTTGATTTTTCCACCTATTAGTTTGAAAAGCACATAGTTCTTCAAGTCTTCTAACTAAACAAGAGCTTTAAGCATCTTGTAAAAAACCTACATACATGAAAATGATCTTCACAACATAAGAAATTACTTCGTGATTTGGGCATATCTCTTCTAACTTCTTTAAACCACTTCAATTTTCTAGAATAGTCCGTTGGTACAGTTATAAAATGTTTATAATAATATGGATTATTTATTGAAGTATTTGTACAAAATGTTACAAAACACCACTCATAAAATTTATTTGTTGCAGCCATCTTAATCAGTTCACACTATATAGAATGTTGGCGCCACAAAATATAAAAAAGATCTCGTGCATGCGTCGACATTGACAATACTACTTTGTCACGTCACGGGTTATGCAACTCATAATANGAAGGATTTGTGAAAGCTTCTAATAATTTACCAACAATAGACATTTTTATGGTGATGGAATTCATTAAAAATGATGATCGTTTTAATGCACCTGAGGTTAAAGGAGTAAAAGAGACTGAATGTTGTGATTTTAATTGGTGATGAAGCTGTGTATGCAAAATCCTTTTATAATTGTATAGAGTATGTTTGCTACGATAGTTTGGTCTTGCTTGTACTCCTACACTTTATACCTAACAGTTGTAGAAGGCAAATTTAATTCCATAGTTTGTTCTGGATGTCTGAAAACTTTTGACTGGTCACCTTGCCTAATAGCTTACAGGTTTTAGGTCTATTTAAAATGTAATAAATTCTTGTTTATTTACATTGCTGGTGCTTGCTTGAGCTTCATCATCTTGCATAGGTGTTATTACTGTTGTTGACTAAAATATCTTTCACTATATCTTGTCGTTGTCGTTTTATAAATGCAGAATCCTCAGGGGTACTTGTAGCTCTCTTTCCACATTGTTGATCTTCAGAATATGTGGAACTAGATCTTGTTTTAGTTTGATTTTTCCACCTATTAGTTTGAAAAGCACATAGTTTTTCAAGTCTTCTTCTAACTAAACAAGAGCTTTAAGCATCTTGTAAAAAACCTACATACATGAAAATGATCTTCACAACATAAGAAATTACTTCGTGATTTGAGCATATCTCTTCTAACTGCTTTAAACCACTTCAACTTTCTAGAATAGTCCGTTGGTACAGTTATAAAATGTTTATAATAATATGGATTATTTATTGAAGTATTTGTACAAGATGTTACAAAACACCACTCATAAAATTTATTTGTTGCAGCCATCTTAATCAGTTCACACTATATAGAATGTTGGCGCCACAAAATATAAAAAAGATCTCCTGCATGCGTCGACATTGACAATACTACTTTGTCACGTCACGGGTTATGCAACTCATAATACACCATGCAAATATGTTTTCGCGGCAAATTTTACGGTTTTAATCTGGAGATTAATTATGTTCAAAATAAATGAAAAATAATTTAAAAATATATATGGTGTTATCATAACTGAGCTCTAGAAGCATTCTATTTCTGAAAAAAGTGATAAAACCCTATTCCACAATCTGGGTGGGATCGTATAATAATCTGCATCATCAAGTTATGTTTCTACCCTTGTTCCAGTGAGATCATTCGACATATACTGATGTAATATTTGCATAATTAAAATAATATGTTAAGTTCGTTTTGGTAACTTCCACTCGGAGTTGTATTTATTACAGAAGAAACGTAATGTTTTATTATCTAGTATGTGCAATGGTAGATTATAAACAATCAGCATGAAGACTAAATCATAAATTGAGTCTTCTGGTTTCCGCCAGTTTTTTGTTTGTTTTATGTGCGTTGTGCAATATTCATTATTTTTTGTTTATTAATATTAAAATGATACTAACAATAATTTTGTGTTTTAAAGTCATTAAGTAAGTATCCAAAAATTATTGTTACTTTTGAAACCATGAGAGATTACACTTTGCAGAATTCACCAACATGTTATTAACGTTGGATCTGGGCAATACCAAAGCCGTTGTCAGAAGATATGGAGAGAAATTTCCACTACGAAATGTACCCAACTTGCAAGCATGTTATTAATACTGAAAGATGAAAAAATCGGGGGTGAAAAAATGAAATCTACTCCGTCTATCTGACTCCAGCGGGAGATTTTTTTTTCAATTTGTAAATAGAGTTAATGCTAAAGTGCCCTTAAAAAACAGAAAATTTCAATTTGATACAAATAATTTGTGAAAAACTTATTTATCTTGGATGCTATCGTGTATGTGGAGAAAAACGTGGGGAAGCACTTTGATATATTAAGAAATGTTTAAAGAGGTAGTTTATTATATAACGAGTTATAACCTTTGGACTAAAATGTTTTTATGTTTTTTATTATCACAAATGACGTGATGGAAAAGTAGTGCAGTTAGAGTAGAATTTGAGGAATACCTTTGTAGTTATATAAAATATTATACAAACATAACGTACACTTGTATAAAATCCATACAATTCCTAAATTTAAGACAAGTTGATTTGTTGGAACAATAACTATAAGGAGGATCTTTAATTTCCTGGGTTACATATGAATCAAATTTGGGGCAAACATATAAAATAGGCTACATGCAACGGAAATATGTACTCGTAGGTACTATAGACGCTGTTTTTATTGAAATTAGAATTTATACTTTGAAGTGAATTGAAACATTAGTAAATAATTTTTATTTTCTTAGATACCATTATCATATTTAAATCTTGTCACTTTTTTGAGTATTAAATATTAATTCAGTTTTGGTTTTAAAACAAACGCAATTAATGAAAGACGTATTTCTTAGGCATTTAATGCACTCTTGGAAAGCAATTTTATTTTATTACTAATGAAAAAGTCTAATGGATTTACTTACTTCATCAACACGAATATGACCATTTAATAAATATTTAAATATGGGAGGATAATTTATTTTACCAAAAGAAAATCGAATTTTCTCATATTGTTATGCCCTGTAACTTTTTGGATCAATGACATGTTAAAACAGACTTTTTCTAAACGTATTTCTTAAATAAGTCTTTATGTTTTCTTAATTATTACAATCATGACAAGAAAACATTTAACATGATTATGGAAAAAATTATTACAAAAAATTATTGCATTCACTTTTTGCTAAAGCCAAACAAAAATTGAAAACATATTAACCCGAAAATTACCCAATTTGGAAGTTTTTTAGATATAATAAAAACGACAATTCACCTGAAATAGGGTACATATCTGTATGAGACAGCCTTGTTTCTGTTTCGGCTTTGTTCTTGTTTGAGGTTCTTTACCTCTAAAGCGTTACTATGCCTGTAAGCCAATCCTTCTTTGATATACCACATAGACTTTATGAGTGATTAAAGTCTTGATAATTGCCACGAAGCGGATAGGAAATCAAAGTTTTCACCTTAGCTTTTTTAGTTAAACTACTGCTGGGTACTATCTCTCCTCTTTTCTTTTTTTTTAATATTTTGCAATAATGGAAATTAAAGACATTAAAAAAAATAAATGAAATGAATGCTCATAAACTAGTTCTAAAATTTAAAGACTACGAAATTTCACCGACAAAATGTTCATTATTTGTTAAACATTTTCTTCTGGACATTTAAGAAAGTTCATTTTTGATAATGAATCCAGTAGTCCAGTTAAAATTGTAGCCTAGAACCACAGATTATGAAACCCATTTAAACGTGTAGTGTGATTATTGCAGTTAATATTTTCTATTATTCTATTCAAACGTAAAAAATAGAAGGGAGTATAAAACAACATATTTTTTAAGATTTATTTGGTTACATTCAATGAATCATGGAAATAATAATATTATATACAGGGTGAGTCAGAAAGAATAGGTCAACACTAAGCTGGAGATACTAGACACCAAAATATTATGTTTGAGCTCATCATGCCTTATACAAATGCCGCTGGTTTAAGAAATACAGAGTGTTCAATGTTTAAATTTTATTGTCAGTTCTCAATAATTGAGAAAGTTTTGATAGCATCACTGAAAATTGGTAGTGTTGTTTTTTTTGGTGTGAGAATTACAAATTTGAAGCTTATTTTGACGTTTCTGCTAGAGGGCGCTATGGAGCATTTCTTCTTTTTCAAAATTCTACAAATTGACAATTGGCTTACCGTCGTTGCCGCACTTAACGGGCCAGTACTCCTGAATTTTCCTCAACTGTAGATTTTGGAGTACCATGGTTACTTTTTGGTCGAAAAGATCCAGATTTGCCTAAGAAGTTGTAAAAATGTCTATAGTTTATAATTAGGATTGNAGCATCTTGGGACACACAGGAGACACGCAAGTTTTTCTTGAGCTGAAATATTAATAAATTTCATGTGTATTCTTTATTTACCATAATACTTACCTCATTGAATTCGAAACTGGAGTTTCCAGCAAATAATTCATACGTATTAATGACATTTCTTTATTTTTTATATAATATAATATAATATAATATTTATGGACATGAAAATTTGACACAAGCCTACTTAGAAAAGAAATAGCAATATCAGCGCCTTGAACGAAAATAACCACAAAATACAATGAAACTTTTAAATGCAAATACCTCAGAAACCGATAAAGTTATGCGACGTAAACAAGAGCACATTTTTTTAACGTTCTTTAGGTTTTTAACTTTTTTTTAAGCATAGTTCAACAGATAAAGAAAAATATGTTTTGATTTACCTAAATAATACGGTGAAACTAGCGACCTGTAGGAGCAACGTCAGAACAACCTTCAAATTCGTAATACTCACACCAAAAAACCCAACATTAACAATTTTCAGAGTCATGCTATCAAAACTTTTTCAATTATTGAGAAATTTCAGAATAAAATTTAAATCTTGAGATTCTTAAGCCGGTGACATTCGTATGAGGCATGATGAGCTCAAACATAAAATTTTGGTGTCTAGTATCTCCAGCTTAGTTTTGACCCATTCTTTCTGACTCGCCCTGTATATGATGAGGTTTATTTGTGGACCGGTCTTTTCTTTTCAGTGTGAAGTTTTTGGTTAGGCAAAACTAGTTTTCAGAAATTAAATCTGCACTGATTCTTTTAAGGAAGTGCTTTTTCAGTTATTTTTGACAGTATTCTTTAAAATTATAGGGTTATAAGTTTATTACTGTTATTAAATCAATTTTTAATAATACATACATATTTACAGACCAGTATCTAAAGCAAAAATAAATAAAATTTATAAAAAATATAAAATCTATATATGACATACGAAATGGATTATAAAACTTATACTTTTAATATTCAGTTGAAAAAATTTTAATATAATAAAACACGTCCTAAGTGGATATTATATATGCTCATGAAAGCAGCTGGCTACTGGCCAACTTTGAAATAAATAAAATGGAATAGAAAAGAAAATGCGATTTATTCAAATTATAAACGATAAAGAGGTTAAAATATGTATGTATGTACTAACATCTAATATAAAACATGTATTCCAGCTATCTAGAAGAGTTCTACGTTTTAACATTAATGTTCATTTCAGATTTTTTTTCTTTATGAAAAACGACCACATTTTTAAGGCTTATTTTTTGTAGGTAACAAAATTAAAACATTGTAAGGATATATTACTTTATACATAACATATTTGTTTTTTCAAGTTAATTTACATTCTACATATTATAAATGTTCATAAAACACGAGTTTCCTTTCCAGGTGCGTAATAGTCGGGAAAAAACTAAAATAAATTATAGTCAGACGAACAGCGTGGCATCTGCCGATATTCGCATTGATGTCACATTCTCCCTGCTGAAAGGCGATAGATCACATTTGACAATGCAATTGGCAAATTCTTTACGATATATCCATAAGCATAAGTATTTGTTGGATGTATTACTATCGAACGATAACAGCACAGCCATACAAAAAGTCTTCAGGTGTATCTCTAATTCAATATTAATTTCCTTTTCACGAAAAACATAAATAAATGAATCGATACGTAAGTAAAATTAACTGTTAATTCATTTATTAATGTGTAATTAAATACTTACCAATTTTCGCAAGTGGAGAGGAAAGTTCTTAAGTTTAATTTGAACAGTAATCAAAACTCGAACCTGTTTACAAACAGTTTGGTACGTGACTTTATTACCTATAAGTAGAAAAAGGCAAGTTCTGAAATTGTTAATTTGTGCACAATATTAAACTTGCGTCAAGGGTTCAAGAATTGGTTTCTATGATAAAATTTTTCCCCAATTAGCGACATTCACCATCAAAAATAGATAAACGGAAACACAAAATACACATTACCGTAAGAGACATTTCCTTAGTTCATGCATTAGATAGTTAAAGCTAAAATGACATGAAAGAATGCTTTTAAATAAGTTCAAAATATTTACGACTAGTTCTATCAAATAAATGGGGATAAATTCTTAGAAAAATAAACGAAGAGATACAAATTTTAAAATTTAAAATATATTGTCGAGGTTCTGAAGTGTTTCACATATTACGTGGTATGATGGTAGACATTATACTGGTATATAAATTTCCTGGTTATTTTTATTAACACTACAAATTAAAATTATTTTTGTAAAAGGTGTGCAAAATAATTTTCTGACCTATTAGCCTCCTAGATTTTAAAGCATTATAGTCCGTTAAAGCATTTTGCGTTCTAATCTAGAAATACACCCAAAAATTAAGCATGTGCAAATATAAACCAGCATTTTCATTTGGTGTGGAACTTTTGTGAGCTCACATTCGTAGCTGATGGAGACTGAACGGATCATCAACAAATTCAAATAAATTCGCGTTAGTAATGCTGGACCTAAATTAAAAAACATGGCTCAAGCAAACGTTAGGGAGCACGAACAAATGTTTGTGGTCATAATAGTTATCGCTTGCATTTTTGCATATATCCGTACAAAATCTATTAGTTTTCAGTTCAACATCTCAGAGATGGCAACCATTCTAACCCGTGCGTTATACAGGGTGCTTGGAAAAGTTGGTACAAAATTTAAGGAGGTGAAAGTAGAGCCAAAAATAGTAAAAAAAAAGTTCCTATAAACATTGGTTCTCCAGAGCACTGTTACGGAGATATTGCCCTCCAAAGGGGCCTTATCATTTGGATATTTTTTAAAATAACTTTCTTTCTGATTAAGATAACGGAATGAAAATTGTAGGTAATAATCATACCATAAGGGTCTTTAACTACCATAAGTTTCATCAAAATAGGTTATAAATAAACTACTCTTAACAGAAAATTTTCGAATTTTTTTTATTCTTTTCAATTATCAAACAAATAATATTATTTTTTAATGAATTGGACTTTTTTGAAGAAAAAATGTATCTACTTTTTTTTCGAATTCTGCGTAGTTTAGTAAGAAATAATTCTTTTTTAAATAATGTATGGCTCAGAACAGTAACTTTTTTTAACATTTTCACATAGTAGGCATCTTTCACAGTGACAGTTTCATTGTAATAAAATTAATGATTGTCACTTTCGCGTGCTATGATTTAAATTCTTATGTTTCTTTATTTTCTTAGTTGTGATCTTCGTGCTCAACTTCGCATTTCATTAGATTTTTATACAACCATGAACCATCATGCTTTTACTAACTGTGAGTATGCCGATACTCTTTTTGAGCCGCCAGACTATTTCCATTACAGAAACTATAAATAAAATGTATATCGGCATATTCACGGTTAGTAAAAGCATGACGGTTCATGGTTCTAAAAAAATCGAATGAAATCCAAAGTCAAGCACAAAGATCACAACTAAAAAGATAAAGAAACATAAGGATTTAAATCATAGCACGCGAAAGTGACAATTATTAGTATCATTACAATGAAACTGTCACTATAAAAGATACCTACCATGTGAAAAAGTTACTGTTTTGAGACATACATTATTTAAAAAATTATTATTTCTGACTAAACTACGCAGAATTCGAAAAAATAAGTAGGGACATTTTTTCTTCAAAAAAGTATAATTCATTAAAAAATAATATTATTTGCTAGACAATTCAAAGAAATAAAAAAAATTCAAAAAATTTCTGCTAAAAGAGTAGTTACAAAATCCTTATTTATAACCGATTTTGATGAATCTTATGGTAGTTAAAGACCCTTATGGTATAATTGTTACCTACAATTTTCATTCCGTTATCTTAATCAGAAAGAAAGTTATTTTAAAAAATATCCAATTGATAAGACCCCTTTAGAGGGCCAAATATCCGTAACGGTGCTCCGGAGGACCAATGTTTATAGGAACTTTTTTTTACTATTTTTGGCTCTACTTCCACCCCCATAAATTTTGTACCAACTTTTCAAAACACCCTGTATAAGGAGACAAAATTCCAGTTTCAACGCGGACATTACTGGCAAGAAGGAGGAGATGTCTATTCATCCCGGTCATCTTTTCACAAGCTAGCAGTGGACTAACTCCCCAGCATCGCGCCGCAGGCGAAAATCAAATACCCAGGTACCATTGTTCAACCTAACAGAAGTATAGACGAGTAAGACCACCTTAACATACTACTAAATACATTCAATCAAAATCCAGGACATGGCAGCCAATACGGGGTCACGATATCAAAAATACTAACGGATAAAATAAGTCCAGTTCGGTTATTTGTCTAATATTGTTGTCTCATAGTCTGTTTAGATTTTTTTGTTGTTACCTACTACTATTGCTATTATTTATTAGTAAAAACGGCATTGTATTATAGGCCAGTCATTATAGCTTTTTTTCGGGAAACAAAATACTATTAGAAGTTTTTTTGCGGAATATTGTTCAAAAACGTGTTATAAACAAAAAATATCAAAATATCAAAAAATCAACTCGAGACTAGTTGGGAAACTTTGTTAAAACAATGGTCAAGGTTATGGAAAAGTGGTTTTTTGACTGGTGTAAAAAAACTGTTATTCATAGAGAAAAAAGGTTTATACAAAAAAGATAGGTAGGTATTAAATAATTCTGTAAAATAAGACAAGTCCGATTAAATTCCGATAATTTGTTTATGCGCAAGAGCTAAAAAATGGTCGAAAATTGCCGTTTTCTTCAATTGCTAATAATTAATGCAATTTTCATCGCAGACACTTATAATTCAGGATTTTTTAGGCTTTTTGCACCCTTAATAAGTGGTAAAAATTTCAACCCGAAAACTTCATTAGTTTGGCGTTGGCGGAATTTGTTATCTAAAAAGATGCTATTTTCAATTCATTTTTCCCAAGCTCACAGGCGTTGTAGAGTTTCGATCATTAGTTGTTTTTGTACCTAAATAGTTGTATTGACATATGCATTTACTGAGAATTTAATTTTTCAAATTTAATTTGTTTAAAAATGACTTTGAAAAAATGTTAATATTTATTAAATTGTTAAGATAGGTAATTATTATAAAACGAAATACTAACGTCTATAATTTAATTAGCACTATTTTTCTTGGAATTTAAAAAAAAATCGTTGTTCTAAGTTGATTAGAAGCTGAGACAATTTTTTTTTATTTACTAGCAGTGTCCTTAATTATTAAGAGCCGAAATTTGGAGAGAGTATACATTAAGAGCTATATTTTCATGTCCTACATTATTAAGGTGTGTAGTATAACAACCCCAGGTTCGATTGAAAAAAGAAATATAAACGTAGTTGTGGCCAAAAATATGTGATCGTCATAAAGAATACCTACGTTGTATACATCTATTTTTTTATTGACCGGAAGGCGCTGGCTACTAACTTTTTTGAGGGGATGTATGGTTTAATTATATAAAACAAAAACATAGTAAATACACCTAACTTTATTACAACAGTCTTCAAATTAAACATGATGTGACAAATATAAAGAACAACAAAAACATTAACAACCATTTAACATAAAAGGAGAGTGCCAGGCTCACCTAGAGTTCCTGTGGGGAAAGAGCATGGCAGAGAAACCCACGATCGTTGCTCTTACCACCCAAATATAAATACAAAACAAACCTAACCAAAGGCATAAATTAAGATCCTTTGCTAATTATAAATAAGACCAGACTTATTTAATGTGTCACTAAATGTCACCTCACTCGAATCAGACATACACACTTCCAAGTAAAACTGAAGAGGTTTGGTGTTAGTTAGCCGGCAGAGCCGGAAGGTACTGGAGTCCAGGTGGGAAGCAATCCAGCTATAGTTGAGATTTCGGAAGATCTGTGTTAGCAATTCTTTTTTTGTATTTAATTATTCTTTTTTTTTCAGATTCGTGCCTCACGGGCGAAAATGTTAGTGAATTCAACAATCATCGTCTTGACATAAAGTGAGCACAAGAAATCAAAGAACAAAATAATCATGATAAAACAAGTTAAATGTGAAACAAAGGAGTCGTTATTGCAATATCTGCGCAGTCACGACAATATACATATTTTTACATGTAATAAATAATGAGCAGTCGTCAATAATACTTGTAACAATTTTATTTTATTTTACGTTAGAAAAATATACGCCCCTGAGCATAAAACAATGAAGGCTCAACATACACAGAATGATTATCCTGAAACATCTATGTTTTTCGAACAACGTAATCATAACAAAAACAAGCTAGACGTGAAACAAAGAAGTCGTTACTGTAATGTCTGGCAGTCACGACAATATATATATTTTAACGTGAAATAAATAATGAGCAAACGTTAATAATAATTATAACAATTTTACCTTAGAAAAATATATGTCCTTGAGCATAAAGCAATGGAAGCTAAACATACAAAGAATTATTATCATGAAACATCTATAAACATCACAATCATAAGATTACATATAACAATTAACAACAAAGTACTTAAAGGATATTACCTGCTAATTAATACCGGTTAAACACTTATATTTTTCACTACTTCTATATTTTTTACACTACACTGATCGTCTTACTTTTCACTCCGCGCTGTTCTCACTGCAACTGCCTATCTTCAACTATTTAGGCTTCCTTCCAGAATGCCCCCCTAAGCGTTTGTTTTTGCGCTTCCTTCTTCCGACCGTTAATATTACTTTTTCATTATTATACAACATCCATGTAACGGGTGACGTCGAAGTTGATAAGATAAGTACGGTTTTGCACAGGTGAATTCAACTATTTAATTGCAAAAAAGAAGATAGCGGCTATGCGTTCTATTACTCGGTCTAGCGAACGAGTGGGAAGAGCGAGGCTAAATAAAAAATTAAATCTCGGGTTGAAATAATGTTAATACCATAGCTTCAATGCTCATGAATGCGCTAGCTCCATCGATTTGAAGCCGCTCGCTACCAGGCGCGTAGCGCGCATGCTCCGCCTCGCTCTCCCCACGCGTTCGCTAGATGAGTAATAGAACGCATCGCCGCTATCTTCTTTTTTGCAATTAAATAGTTGAATTCACCTTATTGTTAATGTAGGGCATGAAAATATAGCTCTTAATGTATACTCTCGCCAAATTTCGGCTCTTAATATTAATAATTAAGGTCACTGCGATTAAATAAAAAACAAAAAAATATCTCAGCTCCTAATCAACTTAGAACAACGATTTTTTTTAAATTCGAAGAAAAATAGTACTAATTAAACTATAGAGGTTACTATTTCATTTTATAATAATTACCTATCTTAACAATTTAATAAATATTAACATTTTTTCAAAGTCATTTTTAAACAAATTAAATTTGGAAAATTGAATTCTCAGTAAATGCATATGTTAATATAACTATTTAAGTACAAAAATACCTAATGATCGAAACTATACAACGCCTTTGAGCTTGGGAAAAATGAATTGAAAATAGCATCTTCTTAGATAACAAATTCCGCCAACACCAAACCATTGAAGCTTTCGGGTTGAAATTTTTACCTCTTATTAAGGGTGTAAAAAGCCTAAAAAATCCTGAATTACAAGTGTCTGCGATAAAAATTGCATTAATTATTAGCAATTGAAAAAACAAATTATCGAAATTTAATCGGACTTGTTTCATATAGGCTTATTTAATACCTACCTTTTTTATATAAACTTTTTTTTCGCTATGAATAATAGTTTTTTTACGCGAGTCAAAAAACCACTTTTCATAACTTTGACCAATGTTTAAACAAATTTTCCCAACTAGCCTCGAGTTGATATTTTGCTATTTTGTTTATAACACGTTTTCGAACAATATTCCGCAGAGAAATATCTAATAGTTTTTTTCCCGAAACAGGCTGTTTCATGTCTATAATGACTGGACTATTATTTTGAATGGTTTCGGAAATAAAAAACACTGCAGATCTAGGACATATTGTCCCTCATATATCTTTTTGCCGTATAATGTGCCGATAAAATATTACATGCTAATTTTGCTGAACAGAACTTCATTTATTGAGGCAGATGTACTGAACAAAATGACTTTGTATTGACATGTCGCTTTCCGGCATCAATAAGGAAATATAGCCTCAGTTTTAGCAGCGCTATTTCTTATGTATAGACACTATCTCCCTCGGTTTGACTGAATGCATCATCCATTGCAATATTTAAAGAAGGTGATAAAACTGATCTCGCTAATTATATACAAAGTAGTTTGATGTGTATATGTCTCAAAGTTTTGGAAACAATTATTGTTTCACATACTATGCAATTTTCATTGACTCGCAATATTTTACTAACATCGCAACATGGTTTTGTACCGGGTAGGTCCACAATAACCAACGTCTTTGATAGAGGATTGGAATATACAGGGTGTAAGAAGTTTGACTGCCATTAATTCAGCGTGAGATAGTGTAATCATAAATGAACAAAAAAGTTGTATATTACAGGGAGGTAAGATTAACAGTTTTCAAAATACAGCGAGTATTAATATTGGGGAGTTTCATCACAACGTGACAACAGCGCTTAACTTAACGCTACACAGCTGATGCAGACCACGTGTGCACGCGGCAGACTTATCCTAGAATGACAAAAATATTATTGTGAAACATTTAATAAATTTCAAGACAATTGTTTACCTGTTCTCAAACAAATAAAATAAAATGTATCGATTTTGTAGTACGAAGATAGTGTTGTGCTTACATTTTACCTGGAATTTTAGTAATCATGAATATCTTAAAACAGGAACTTAACTTTTAATCAAATTATGAATTTGAAAAATTAACCTACCCAAAGATTCACGTCGTCCAAACAATCATATGTATTAAAAATAATTTAGATATTTACCAGAAAGCAAAATTCAGTAATTTTTAAACGCACAAGTACAAAACAAACTGCAACATATGCTCAAAATGTCCACCACCATTTTCGATGCACGCATGACACCTTCGAATCCAATTTTCGCGCACTCACTGGAAAACGCCCCAAGAAAAGAAAATAGTGGTATGCAAATAACATTCAGACACGGTTAAGTTCCAGATACCACAACTGAATTACATATTGCTGGCTGGACAACTTAGTACCTCGTCGTACGCCACGTCGTTGTCACATTGCTCCATATGAATTTTATCGAATTTTAAATTTATTACAACGCTAATTATTTTTTAGAATTAAACATAATGGAGTGCAAAAAAGTGATAAACATTGTATTTTATGGTATTCTATGCACGCAGTTATTTCAATATTCCTTAATTAAACGAACTTTTGTACATCAAGTTGGAGATTTTGAATTTTTTTTCTCGGAAATGGTTGAGTTTAAGACCCATGTCATATAAGGTTTTTTTGTTTATTTTAATGTATTATATCGTCTGTTAAAATTAAGGCAGTCAAACTTCTAACACCCCTATTTGGAGAGTACCTATCTTACAAAGTTTTTTCAGTTCGTGTCGGCTCTGATTATTCTTCTCTCTGTGTGCCTCAAGGATCCCTTCTGAGCCTTCCTTCTTTACTGATCTGTTCATGATGATATTATAACTATTCTCATTCCTTTAAGCTGATGATACTAAAATGTATGGCAATCACTTAGATCAACATGATCATACTCAGAATAATCTTAATGATATACACATAAAACACTGGTTTAGTACCTGGTCTCTATCCCCTAACACCGCGAGGTGTACTTCACATGACAATCATCACCTTTGTTGTGAGCTTGATCTGCACCGCTTAAGATCTGTGGATGAGCAAGGCTTGGACATTATGATAACAACAAACTTTTCCTGTTCTTCCCATATTTCCAGAGTTGCTAAAGAATTTAATTCATGTATTAGGCCGACATTAGAATATGCCAGTATAATATGGTCATCACATTTAATTAAGGATATAAAACAATTAGAAAATGTCCAACGAAAGGCCACCAGATAAGTAACTGTTTTGAAAAATAAGTCTTATCAAGATCGATGTTCCGGAACTTTGAGTCTCTTAAAGCTTGGTTAACTGATCAGGCGATTAAACTGTGAATATACTATAATAAACTAAATCAGCATATACAGGGTGATTCATTAACAATGGAAAAGTCGAAAGCTGTAGATACTACACGTGAAATGGTAACGATTGGCGCAAACATGCCTTATACGAAAGTTAAAAGTTTCTGAAATACAGGGTGTTGAAAGTTAAAATTTGAAATCGTTTTTTTGCGATTATTCTGAAAATATGTAGGTTAGGAACTTGAAAATTTGTGAAACTATATTTTTTAGGCGACGAATAAGATGCGTGTTGTAATTTCAGCATTGCTCATAGAGGGCGCCACTTACTACCAATTTTATTGAAAATTTAATTAATAATTTTTTACCCTGTATGTCTGATATGAAACTTGATTCAAAACCTGAAAGAGCTATCATTTTTCCATTAATTATGTACTCTTGTTTCATTTCGCTATCTCGATCCGAGAAAAATCGATTTAAGGAACACTATGTTTTGATAATAGGTATGAGAAATTAAAAGCGAAAGAAACCAAGTGTTTCTTCGTTTTATTACAACAGTTAACAATAAAACAAATAAAATACGTAATTATGATTTAAAGTAATTGTTCGAAGAATCCACCGTTGACATTGATACACTTTACACGTTTTCTGAGAGATCTTCGAGTTTGAAACAACATATTGGGATTGCGTCTGACTTCGTTGGCAGCGATTTGTATTCTTTGCCACAACTCTTCACACGAGCCAATAGATTCTTCGTAAACTATATCTTTCATTCAAGACCAAAAAGAAAAATCAAGAAGATTGAAGTCCCGACTTCTGGGTGGATAAGCAAAAATGCTAACATGGCCAATCCAGCGATTTGGAAAAACTGCATCTAAATATGCACGCACTGGCCAAGAAAAATGCGGTGGAGCTCCGTCGTGCATGAACCACATGTCTCTTCTTAAATAAAGTGGAACTTCTTCAAGCCGTGGAAGCATTTTTACTTGGCCACCCAGAAGTCCGGACTTCAATCCTCTTCATTTTTCTATTTGGAAGAATCTATTGGTTCGTGTGAAGAGTTGTGGCAAAGAATACAAATCGCTGCCAACGAAGTCAAACGCAATCCCAATATGTTGTTTCAAACTCGAAGATCTCTCAGAAAACGTTGTGTAAAGTGTGTAAATGTCAACGGTGGATTCTTCGAACACTGACTTTAAATCATTATTACGAATTTCATTTGTTTTATTGTTAATTGTTGTAATAACACGAAGAAACACTTGGTTTGTTTCGCTTTTAATTTCTCGTATTATCAAAACATAGTGTTCGTTAAATCGATTTTTCTCGAAAACGGATCGAGATACCGAAATGAAACAAGAATACACAATTAATGGAAAAATGATTGCTCTTTCAGGTTTTGAATCAAGTTTCATGTTAGACATACAGGGTAAAAAGTTATTAACTAAATTTTCGGTAAAATTGGTCGTAAGTGTCGCCCTCTACGAGCAATGCTGAAATTACAACACACATCTTATTCGTCGCATAAAAAAATATAGCTTCACAAATTTTCATGTTCCTAACCTACATACTTTCAGAATCGCAAAAAAAAACGATTTAAAATTTTAACTTTCAACACCCTGTATTTCCGAAACTATCACCTATCGGATAATGCATGTTTGCGCCAATGGTCACCATTTCACGTGTAGTATCTTCATCTTTCGACTTTCCCATTGTTAATGGATCACCCTGTATACAGTGTAATCACCTGATCAGTTAATCAAGCTTTAACCAAGACTCAAAGTACCGGGTCTAAATCTTCCACATCTATATAAACGAAGCAAAAGGGGTGACCTAATTTTTACATATAAGCTGTTACATGTTACATCACTTTTGTGAAGATGTTCGCACTCAGCAGAGATCAGAGACTTCGTGGCCATCCTTTAAAACTCATCAGAGAACTTCAAACCATCAATTGCATATAATTTTTTCTCTAGCAGAATGCTTAATTCGTGGAACCACCTTTTAATTGTATTTATGTCTTGCTTTTGCACATCTTTTCGTATCTTTTCGTATCCTCTTCATAGGTATTTGTATTATCTGTTTGTAATCTCATACATATAATTACTTAGTATTTTTAGTTTAGTTATAAGTATTTTAGCAACCTCTGTCTTTGTTTAGAGGATAATAGGTTTCGACCTATGCTAATTTCATCAGTTTAATAATAATAATAATAATAATAATAATAATAATAATAATAGTAATAGTAATAGTAATAGTAATAGTAATAGTAATAGTAATAGTAATAGTAATAGTAATAGTAATAGTAATATTAATAGTAATATTACAAAACAATAAATGGTTTCGCAGACAATGCATATTTTTTAAAAATGACATAATACTCAAATATGTGAAGACTAACAATATCTAGTAACATAAGTTTGTGAGTACTGGCAAACACGCAGTAATACGTACAGGCGACATTTTGAAGAGGACTTTATACTGTTATAAATAGCGACAGTAACAGGCGATTCTTTAAAACGTAACAATAAGCAGAAGTATTTGTTGGTCACGTTCTATTTCCACACGAACTGTCTCTCTTTTCAAACGCTTTATTTTCAGAACTCCTTTTGTATTCAGTACGATTCATGCCTCGAGGCCCGTCTTACTCGCTGAGTATTATTACAGGACCTATTTATTATTCCGTTCCTCTTTCTCTAACTATTGACGAAATTATAATTAAATTCTTATTGCACCGCCTTACTATCTACCCACGATTCATAACTACAAGCAATAAGAACTTCCAGAGAAAGTTCCGCTGAGAAGTATAATTTAGGGGCTGATATCGAGATATATGAGAAATACATATTATCCTGGTGAAATTTATTGCGTAGTTTACTGGTTTAAATGTTACCCGTCTGACGAGAATCTCATTAATCCAGTACGTGGGAGGATAAAAATACGAGCCTTGCCTTTTAAGTTTTAAAATACTAAATATTTTCACTATGCCAATATCAAAGTGACGCAAATTAAAAAGAAAAAATGGTAATAGAAATGTGTCCCATAAACTACGTTTGTGGGTGTACAAAATAAAAAGATTGCTTAAATATTGCAGCGATAGAATTAGGCTGTGTCCAAGAGGTGAACATTTCCATTTGCTAGATTTCCAACCATGCAATGTTGTTGAGAAAGAGTCGATGCCAGCGCTGGGTGAAGCAGTACGTACATTCTTTTTAATGATTAGGAATGGACAAGAATCTTATCAAATGAAGTCAAACAATGTTCTTTGATATCAGAAATCCAGGTATGCAGAAGACATCTGACTCCATAGACAAAACTGGCATATTGCATGAAACAACTACACTATGGGCTATACGGGGTGGTCATTTTTTAAGTTGTACACCATTAGTATCTCATGAACTGAAAGATGGTTAAATTACAAGAAAGTTGCATATTTTCATGCCATTATGAAAATAATTTGGTGATAAGTTGCACCGTCCGGGTCCAGAAATAATCTGAAAAAACTGAAAATTTGACTTTTCTTATTTCTTCCAAATCTTTTTTTATTATTGAAAATGAAAATCGGTAGATTATAGATAAAGTGATATGCTCTACCTATTGGAAGGTTGAAGCATTTTCCAGCCTTCCTAGATCCTTATGTTTTCATAACCAACTTTTGATTTTCTTATGGAGGCATATTGGATTTTTGAACCGTTAAATGAAGCTTTAAATTTCGAGTTCAAGGATGTACAATACTTGCGTGAAAGAATGAACTTACAAAAAAGGTTAATTTAATGATTTATTTAATTCGATCGTAGTTACTATGAAAACCAAAAAAATATTGATATTTCTGTTTAAAATTAAATAATGCTGTAAATAAGTGCTCAAGTGTTTTTATTATTATTTTGTAATGACATAATATTCAATAAGTGAAAAACATATATGTACAATATTTAACAGAAAAAAATAAACCCGTTTATACTATGAAAAACCCACGTTTAACATAGAAAGTAAGGCCACAATTTCGGGTTTCTGTAAATGTTTGGTATGGCCATTAGCACGATTAGTTACTATCCTTACTTTATTACAACTGGAAATATATTTTTACTTTCTACAAATTGGTTTCAAAGAAATTCTAGATAAGTTGTCTTCTTGAGAAATTAGATTGACAGATAGATATATAGATAGATATTTATTAGTGTTAATTCACAAAAAGTGTTTACACACGTTAGAAAGAATAATTATAGTAGTAATATAAAATCATTATGAAAAAAAATAATAGTAAAATATACAACACAGCAGTGTTGACACATAACTAGTTCATAATTTAAAGAACAATGGTTGTCAAATGTTAAAATAAAATGTTTATAAGAAGACAACAAAACAAACAAACAGAAAATGATACACGTTAAAATAAGATTATGAGTAATGTAATAAAAAAACTAAAACAATGCAACTGAATTGTGTGAAGCCTACGTCTAAGTTAGTCATATTAGGGTGAGATCACTTTTTAAAAATTCTTGCGGAGTTGCGTTGGTTAATAGAAAGTGTTTTATTTTGCTTTTAAATAAAGTAGGGTTGAGATGACGTACAGGAGCTGGTAATGCATTAAAAAACTAGATGCCCAGATATGATGTGCCATTACGTGTTATACTTAAGCGATGAAAGTTTAAGTTTATGTCATTTTTGTTTTTAGTATTATGAGAATGGATTTGGCTACGGACAGAAATTGAGAAACTTAAACTGGTTCAGCAAGATGGGTTCAGAATTGTTACACTAATTTTGGATGATCATTTTGTGTTCCAGGACTGGTGCTATACGCTGGCCATCAAGGTCGCCTTGCTTAAATTCCTTGGATATTTTCTCTGGGAAATTGTAAAGAATATATGATTCATGGAAGTCCTGTCCAATGTATCAAACAATTGGGATTTAAAATACCAGAAGTGCTTCAATCAATTCCTTAGAACACTTTCTTGAATTGAACACAGAGGGGTACAATTTCAACAATGTATGTAATTTATATTTATTTGTTTCTTTATATTAATTACACAGCCCCACAAAAAAAGAAAAAGTATCGGATCTGGTATTCAGACCCATGTCTTTCCATGTATTTTTTTCCGCTGAATCCGAATTTGCCTTCTGATTTTGCCCAACGGGTCTGAGTTTTCGGCAAAATTCAAAAAACAGGTCAAAATTCACATAAAACGTCATTTACGATCGACGAAAGTTATAAAAAGTCAAATTATTCTACCAGCTCACTAGACGCATGATTTTTCACTCGTTTAATTCCAATTTATCATCATAGGGTCAGACAAGCTGGTCCAATTTCATTCAAAAACAGAATATAGATCAAAAACTCCATTTTCATGGCATAATTCGTGTTGCAGAGTTCCGGATCCATCTTTTTATCCACCCACCCATTTATCAATTCATACATCTTTCTATCCAGTCGTTCATGCATGAATACGCATATTTACCCATCCACCTGTACCACCTATAAAACCCACCCATCCACCCATCTATCCATCTACTTTTTGTGCTGAGAGATGAGATAACAGCCTAGAAGATAGAGAATGCAATAAAACATTCTCTACTTTCTGAACAAAAGAAAACGATATCTACAAATCATTCTCATTTTTGTTGCTATAATGTGTTCTCTTTTCTTCAAAGGATCTATGCGAAGGGTTACACTTTCGTTTAGTCCCTCTATTTTTCGTCTTTCTTTTTAACAACCAACAAAAATCGGCCAACATGTTGTGATCCCATCTTCCTTGATATCGCTATTCTATAACTTTCATATCCAGATGAGATCGTTCGCTTTGTTCTTCGCTATAATCTCTAAGATTTTCAGGAAACCAATCCAGATGTGAATGAAGGAAGTGCAACTTGTAGTCCATCAAACATCCCAGGTCTTGGAAGTCTTTTATCAATTTTAATACAATTTCTTCGTAATCAGGACTCTTGTTATTTCCTAAAACACTACAACTTTGAAACCAGTTCAAGCACTCTTCTCAACGCTACTCATTATAGTGATGAATGTTGTATCTTTGAAGAATGTCCGAATCTAAGGTCCATCAAATACACCTTCTTTCAATTTCGCCTCAGAAATATTCGAAAATTTTCGCCCTTTATATATAGGGCGAAAACTTGTTGGTTGTTAAAAAGAGAAACGAAAAATAGAGGGACTAAACGAAAACGTAACCCTTTACATAGATCCTTTGAAGAAAAGAGAACACGTTATAGCAACAAAAATGATAATGATTTGTAGATATCGTTTTCTTTTGTTTAGAAACTAGAGTAATCTACAAGTTTTATTGCATTCTCAATCTTCTAGGCTGTTATCTCATCTTTCAGCACAAAAAGTATGTGGATAGATGGGTGGATGGGTGGGTTTTATAGGTGGTACAGGTGTATGGATGCTTATTAATGCATGAACGACTGGATAGAAAGATGTATGAATTCATAAATGGGTGGGTGGAAAAAAGATGGATCCAAAACTCTGCCACACGAATTATGCCATGAAAATGGCGTTTTGAAGCATTTTGATCTATTTTCTGTTTTTCAATGAAATTGGACCAGCTTGTCTGACTCTATGATGATAAATTGGAATTAAACGAGTGAAAAATCATACGTCTAGTGAGCTGGTAGAATAATTTACTTTGATCGTAAATGACGTTTTTCGTGAATTTTGACTTGGTTTTTGAATTTTCCCGAAAACTCAGACCCGTTGGGCCAAATCTGAAGGCAGATTCGGATTCAGCGGAAAAAAATACATGGAGATATATGAGTCTGAATACCAGATCCGATACTTTTTATTTTTTTGTGGGGCTGTGTTATTAATTTATTGTTAATTTTTCATAAGAAAACGTAAAAGTGTCTAGCTTTTCACTTATCGAATAGTATGTGCAAATAAATGCAAATAAATAACAAAAACACTTGAGCACTTATACATATACAGCAATAAATGATAGCTTGATTACTCTTGAACAGAAATGTAAAAATTTTTTGTTTGTTTTTTTTTCATGGCTACGATAAATGAATAAATTGACGTATTTTGACCTTTAATAAAATTTCTTACCCAAGTATTATAGATCCTTGAACTCGAAATTGAATATTTCATCTAATGGTTGAAATATCCAATATGGCGTTCATAAGAAGTTGGTTATGAAAACCTAAGGATCTAGAAGGCTTGGAAGATGTTTTGCTTTTGCATACTTATCGTTTTTTATTGCTCTACTTTCAATGTTAAAAAAGATATGGAAGAAAGAGGAATAGTCAAGTGTTTAATTTTTTCAGCTTATTTCAGGAACGGTGCAACTTACCACCAGTGTCTTCATAATTCGAAATGGCATAAAAAAACTTTTTTCTAATTTAACCATTCCTGTATATCTTCTAGTTCAGGAGATACTAGAGGTGCAAGTACATCTTAAAAGTGAACACCCTGTATATAGTACCTAGTAAGCAGTTAGTATCAAGTAATTATGTAAAATAAAAACTAAAAATGATTTGTCTAATATAATCGATACAAAAACATACTAACGGGATTTAAAAAAAAATGTGAATTTGTTTGAATTACATATGAACATACCTCGAAAATAGAGTAAAGAAATGCTAGAGCTAATAATAAAATATATGTTTTTTGAAATACTGATTGCTTATCTTTTATATAACCATTTTTTTAAGGGAAAAAAGACAGTATTTTATTTTATTTCCATCCTTTATTGATTTGAAATTCTCATTCAAAACTTACTGCAGATGATTTCTGGAACCGTAAGACATTATTTTTTTACTTTTATGTATTTTTTAAAGTTACAATTTTTTTCTAATTGTATTTCTGCTTCTATTGAGTAACTGAGATTTTTCTTTTCTAGGCAATGCTTTCGTCTACAATGATTGCCAATTTTTATTAATAACAAATTTGCAGTTAAGAGTGGAAAATGAGTAAATAATTATACAGTGTGGTCATTGAGTATGTTCTAATAATAAGGGAAATATTTTTTTCAAATTATTTTGAGGAAATTGTTTCTAGGAACAGATGTTCTAATTATTGAGTCAGTATTTTTTCAATAAACAACGTATCCATATCGGAAGATATTTGACCTAGGTGAATGAAACTTAGTTGCTGATGTCTTGATTAAGCCAAGATGATGCAAATCGCATCTGATACCGTTTTCGAGCTACAGGTCGTTTATCGATTTTTTGCTAAATCGACTGGTACCTTTTTCCCCTTCAAGATATCTTAAAATGCATTCCAAAAATATATATTTTACTTATTATTTTTTGTGTAGATTTGCGGAGAATATAAAATTTTCAAAATACCAACGATATTTAAATTTTCTGACTGAGAAGGCTTTGAAAACAAATAAGTTTGACGTTTAAGATTATTGAAAGCGTGTTAACACAAATCAAAAATGGTTATTTACTTAAAAGAAGACAAATACAATTTAATAAAAATTTTTAATCTAAGAAATGAAAATGCAGATTTAGCAAGGGATCTCTATTTTCAATTGTACGTATTTATAATATTATGTATATTATGTATATTATTATGTATTTATAATACATTGTGTTAAACAAAATCCTAATACATCATCTAGACAAATAGAAGTAGATAGTGGTGCTAAAATGGAATATGGTTCTCAGAATACTTATAAATATACATTTCGGCTCTATAAAATCAGAATAAATCATCATTTGTACTCGGCAGATTTTGATAGACGACGAGAATTTTGTAATTCGTTTATTCGGGAGTGCAATCAGAACCCAAATGTTGCAGAAAATATTATTTGGACAGATAACTCTTATATAAGTAGTTACCTATATAGCAAAACATTTGGAAGCATTAGATGCAACCAGCTTTAGAGGCCATTACAGACGGTCTCAGACTACCGTTGTCTGAGGAGGGGTTCCGTCCGTAACGGTTTGGAAACAACAGCCAGACCAAAATTTGAATTCATTAAATACTTTTAAAGATCACCTATGACAAGTTTGAATTAATAACCATTTCAACCTTACTATTAAATATGGAAAAGTTTCTATTCAAGTAAGGCGTATGTACTAGTTCAACCGTTTTTTTGGTTTTGGAATATATAAAGTTGCTACTTCTTTGGTAATTTAGCAAATTTTGTATATCCGATATTAGGGAAATTAGAGTAGCATTCGCTTAATTTGCAACGGGGCGTAGGTATACCAGAGACTAAAAATTTTATCCATCGGACCACCGTAATTATTAACGGATGAAAAGGTCCTTTAGTACATATTTAACTCGCATTTAAAACAGTTCAGGTAACGCAGCATACTCGCTTTGTACGTTTATTAATCTCTTTGTGAAGGTAAATAAGCGTTAATTGCCTAAATAAATACTTCACTTATTTTTGTGTTTGTCTGTTTGCAAATATTTGATTATCTCACTCTTAAATTTAACTTGGCCACCCAGTCCCCTAAGAGGAATCACATTACTTCCGGATTGTGAGTAAATCTACAAGGTGTTCTACATTTTAGAAAGTTATTCATCTATCAAAAAATTACTCGAATATAGATAGATCAATATTTAAGTTGCTCTAAACAGGTTGCACAAAGTATTAAAGGTCTTGGTAAATTATTTTATAGTTATGTATCACTCAATGTAGTTTACAGGTTTGTCAAAACTCTATTTTAAAAATCATGTTTCAAGACTTTCAAATTACTTTGAAAATGAAAATAATAACCACGTCGTTGAAAGTACTGCTCTTTCAGAATATGTGGTCAGAAATTGCATTATCAGCAAGATAAGAGCTGACCTTCAAATAACATTGACCATAACCTTTAAAAATAATTCAATCACGTAATCGAATATATAATTGCTCGCTCCTTAAGAATTCGAGACAAAAATTGTATTAACATAAAAAAACATTGTCGACTTTCAAATAACCTTGAAAATGAACTCACTTCGTATTTCGATTCAGCGATCCCAAAAACGTATACCCATACGGTGTAGTTTATCACGCATTAAATTTTTTCCCCATTTAACTGTCTAATTAGTTTAGATTTTCTACAGAGAACAGAAACATTCAAATATAAATTGATTCTCTAGCTGAAGTGTGTGATCTAAACATTCTCTCATAATCCAAATCGGGCCTCAGAATTGACCCATCGCCCTAGGTTCCGAGATATTCTAACCTAAATGTGTAAAAAACACGGTTTTTTGCTATATTCAAGGTTATATGACATCACGAATACATTTTTTTTTATAAAAATCAATTACACCACTGAAATGTAGAATCTTTATCCTTCAAAATCCTTCCTTCGATTTGAAAAATATTCCATTTTCGGCAAGATATCGTTAATTGAAAACTACTATTTCAGCTACTTTCTTACACCACGACCAAATTAAGACATTTTTTTGGAAGCAGATATAACGCATTTTTATGTTTTTTGGGTCACTGAATTCGAATCTAACCTCAATATTTTCCAATGACCCCACGTTTTTTAGATTTCCTAACCTAAAAGGTGAAGGTGCACGAATTTCGGGAATACTAAGGTTATAAACCATTGTACACCATAACCGGGAGGCGCTGAAGTTTCGAAAGGTTAACCTAAGTGCGTCGTAACCATAGGCCTTGTAACCCCATATTATCATTCCCACGGAAAGTTAACCTAAAGGTCCAAACCAAAAATACCCTGTATCTCTACAGCTTTACATTTGAAAACAAAATATTTTAATAACCGTAAGGATGGTTCCATGAACGTGAAACACTGTTTATATAATTGAAACTAATTTGGGAAAGTAAATGCATGTAATAATAAAATTTTACTATTTACGGTTCAGTGGATACCAAATTTGTTATTTTAAAAGGAACACGACTTACATTTTTTGGAAAAAAACGATGAAGTTACAAAAAGTTATGTATGTTTAAAGTCAACCAAGTAGAAGATATCCGATATTTTATAAACTGACAGGTTCAAAGCACTTTTAGGAAACTGTATAACTTTTTCTTGCTGCAAGGCAAATGAATTACAAAATAAGGAAAAAATGTTCTCTCATCTAATATAGACATTCTAAGAGCTAGCTTAAAATATTTTGGATATATTCTGGTTTTCTTAGATTTTCGAGGATTTTTACGAAAAATAGTAGGTAATAAGTTTATTTAAGAACAGTAAAAATCACCTTAAAAAATTATATTTACCGTGTTAAAACTTATACTTAGTACAGTGAACCCATTATTAACATCTATGACTATATACCTACCGATGAATTATAATGAAATTAACCAGATGTAGGAGCTTGCATTTTCATTTTCTACTATCAGTTCTATGATGAGTTTTTGTAAATCAATGAGTTTTTCTGTAAATAGTAATGACGAAAATCCATCTTGATTTTCGTCAATTCTTTGTTTTATGTTGAAGTTATGAACGGATATCTCTGAACATGTAAACCAGTTCACTGATGTTAATAAATAAGAAATACATAAGTATATATACCTACACAAATTTTATTTATTGTTATTTCACAATTTTTATCAGGAAAGGTTGAATCAATGAACTAAATTAAATTTAATTTTTATGAACAAGTGTCTCTTATCGAGCAGAAAATACAAAGGAAAATTTGATCTTCAACTATTTGTAATCTGGTCTGCAGAAAAATTGATGGAAGAGAATGGGAAATACTTTTATAAATGGCAGCTAATAATCATATTCTTGTAAATTTGCAATTAAACTTAATCTGTAAATCTAACCAAAAAGTACAAATTGATTTTCTTCAACTTATTTCAAAGACAAAACTAAAATGAATAAAAAGGTGAGTCTAATAGCAACGATGCGATGTAACAAACGTTTAAGGCTGATTTCTGTCAAATAAATATAAAAAAGTGAGTAATACTTTTTCCTAAATCCATTGGAAATGAAATAAAGAAGAGAAGAAATAAATAAATTTGATACAAATTGGTACATTTGGTGCATTTTCCCCATAGCTAAAAGTCCCATAGGAATTAGAAAGGATTTGGCGCATCTTAAATATAAAAAAAACTTTTTGGCATTAACGTTGATTGTTCTCTGTCATTCAAAACTATCGTACCTCATTTAGTTTCCAATTCACCAGTGATTTGTATTTTGACTTGTGAACATCGTGAAACTATTACAATGGGATTTTCGAGTAGATATGAAAGTCAATTGTTTTGTTCTAATTTCTCAACAATTTCAGTTGTGCTTTGGAAAAGCTCAATCTTTCACACTGATTAGCTACATTCAAATATATATTTCTCTTTACTCCACTGGTAAAAGTGTTGCTAATTTTCATAGTTTTTCTGCTTTTAACACTGAACGATGCATTCTAAAAAATTCAAAAGAGAAAAAAATTATAATTGGAAATACCTTGACAATTCTCTCTTCTTTGTCTTGAGCCCTATACAAAATTCTATTGAAAAAGTTACATATTTTAAAAATAATAGAAATAAGTTCACGCAAACAGCTGAAGCAGGTATGTCTTGAAGTAATAGTAGTAGGGTCTAAAATTTTCTCCATTTACCTATTTCCCTATCTTTATTGTTTCCGGGATCCCAATACATGCATCACCAAAATGGTCCATATATAGCGACCTTATCTAGATACGTAGTAATCAATATAACTTGAAGATATTATTTTTTAATACTGACATCAAATTATAAATTTATGAGTTTCAGGCGTTGGCCGAAGATAAAAGATTATTATCAAATATGATTATGAAATAATAGTCTGCCTATTTATTTAAGAAATGAATTTCGAACTTATTATTTATCTGTTATAGTTGACAGTAACTGGTTGATTTTTTAGCTGAAACAGAAACTTAATAAATTTAAAGTCTGAAAAATTATTCTGCATTGATGAATTCCGAAATACAACGATGTTCGGTGATGTTCATTAAGGTTACGCAGTCGCATTTTTAATATAAATCCCCAAAAGTAATTTTCTTTAAAAAAAAATGACTAGATTATTGTCGTTGGTTCAGTAAGCCTATTCTATATCTAAAAAAAACGTTATACCTAACGTTGTACATCCCAAAAAAATTTTAGAGGGTATCTTGGTTCTTAACGAACCACACTGTATACTGGAGTATAAATGTGAGAAAATTAAAAAAATTCGAAACTGCGACGTACATCTGTAGATTTAATACACACCGTACTTGCTAGTCATTAATTATGTAGGAATGGCTCCCCAGGTGCGCGTATCCGCAGCTTTACCTAATAGTCCATGCGTCTTAGTCGTCAGAGTACACAGAGGTACGACGCCGACGACCAATATCTCAGTCGATATTGGCAATTCCTGCAATAGCACCATAGGGATGTACTGAATATTCTTGCATCTTTGTAAGCGGACAATTGTGGACTGATGATGACTCTCTGAAACAAAATAGTTTCGAAATACCACAGTACTTGTAAGTTACATTAAAATAATGATAATTTTCACGAATCTGCTTACAATAATTTATTTTTCTGTTTGTATTCGTCATTAATTATGAAACAAACAAATAATGTCGATATACTGATAGTTACGGATAAGGGGAAGTTATATACCTCAATAATTCAGATAAAAAGTTCATAATAACTGTTATATGTACTTTGGCTTATTTAATAAAACAATACTTAATATACTCATTTATACAGGTTGTCCCATAAGCACATGATCAAAAAGGTACTGCGACATTCTTTGACTCAAAAGAAGACGATCTGACCCTACTTCCATTAAGAAAAAATGTCTAGCTCCTCTGCTATTGACTGTCAAAGTTCTTGAAAAAATAAAGTTTTTTGTAATATCTGGAGAATGTTACTATGGATTTTAATGAAACTTGCTGTTGACTCATTCCTAAGTTTTTTTTATTGATGCATCAGTCCTTCTTCGAGATTTCCGTGCTCTTAGTAAAATCTTGTAGCATTCATAGTTTTAACGCAAACAAATATTTTTTGTTTTGTTGTAACAATTTTAGTCGTGTCACAGTAAATTTGCCCATTCACAAGAAGCGTCATTCTCTAATAAGTATGCCAATTCTTTTACCTAAGAATCAATATTGAAAGTAAAATGGTCACAATTTTAAAGTCTGTCATAATGCGACGGATTGAATATGTATCATTTTACTTCATTAGACCAAAAAATGTAAAGACCTACTTAGGAAAGACATAAATAATTCTCTTTATTGAAACTGGATGATAGTTACAAAAATACGATACATAGTTACAAAGATAAGATAGATGAATTACAGAACATGTTCGATATGCCCGCCATTTTCTTGAATGCATAACTGGATCCTTCGATTAAAATTAAATTAAGCCCTCCTCAACATTTCTGGATCATTCCGTTTTACGTCCGCCTCGTTTTGAATCCTCTGTAATAATTCTTCCTGGGATTCCACAGGAGTGGCGTAAACTTTATTCTTTAGGAATCCCCATAGAAAAAAATTTAACGGCGTTAAGTCGGGGGATCTGGGGGGCATTAGACAGGAACATCTCTCCCTCTTCTTCCGATCCACTTGTGCGGAAAAATATCATTTAAATATGCTGTTACATCTGCACTAAAGTGCGGAGGAGCACCATCGTGCATGAACCACATCTGAACACGAAGATCAAGAGGGACATCTTCCATTAGAATCGGAAAAGTATTCCTTAAAAAATTTAGATAATTTTCGCCATTCAAGCGGCGCGGCATGACATAAGGACCCAGAAGGATGTCACCGATGATCTCGGTCCAAACATTTATTCGAAATTCCACCTGAAAGTGGTTAATACGCCTCGCATGAGGCTTTTCTTCTGCGTAATGGTGGAAACTACGTGAATTAAAGACACCACTTCTGGTAAAACCAGCTTCATCAGTGAATAAAATTCTGCTGGTGAAATTTGGGTCACGTGCCCTTCAATAAAGCGGCAAAATTGAAGTCTTGTCTCATAATCGTGTGGTAAAAGTTCCTGAATAGATGTCGCATGATAAGGATGGAGGAGCTGCTATCTTATGATTTAATTAATTGTACTTTTTGGTACTCAACAAATTCCACTGCCAGACGGCGAGTAGTGATATTTGGATCTTCAGCGACCCTATTTAAAACGTTTTTCTCAACGGCTGCATTTCGAACTTGAGGACGGTCAACGGCTCGAACACCAAATTGCCCAGTCTCCCGCAAACTCCTTTCAGTCCGTGCAAATGTCCGATAATCTGGAACCCGTCGAATTGGGTATCGCGCCGCGTAGACGCGTACACTCTCTCGCAAGTTGTCTTCGCAAAACCCTAAGACTTTGACCATATCGGTCATCTCTTCGTTAGAAAACGCCATTCGAAACGAATATGTCGGTCTGTCCGACCAACGTCAAAAGTTTGACAATTCATTTATTTTAAAATGGCATTATCGCTTACTACGATAATAGTGAGTAGTTGTTGTACTTTAGTTAGTAGTAGTAATATTGAATGTCTAAAATTGAAAACATTTTTTTGCGTAAAAACTATGAATGCTACAAGATTTTACCAAGAGCACGAAAATTTCGAAAAATGACTGATGCATCGATAAAAAAAAATGAATTGATTCCAGCTACCAATAAAAAAGTTCTGGTAATTCTTGTACCAAGACACTCAAGAATTTACCACTTGCTCAAGGCGGATGGACGCGGTTGCTTCATCAAAACATGAGTCTTACTTAGGAATAAGTCCACAGCAAGTTTCATTAAAATCCAGATATTACAAAAAACATATTTTTTTTCAAGAACTTTGACAGTCAATAGCAGAGGAGCTAGACATTTTTTCTTAATGGAAATTATGTCAGATTGTCTTCTTTTGAGTCAAAGAATGTCGCAATGCCATTTTGAGCGTGTGTTTATGGGACACCCTGTATAACAAACTAGTATAGTACTCTCACAACATATCAGAGTACACGTACAGTTAAAGTCAAATGATCGGTCTATGCTTGCGCTTTCATTTTGTACTTTATGAAGGCAATGTTGACAACCAGATTAACATATATCCCAAAATCCTTCATTTATGAGATATAGCGAAATATATTCCTGAAAAAGCTGCATTCTATTCTCATAGAATTTGGTAAGATGCTCACATTAATTGTTTGAAAGATACTGATAATGGAAGACAAATCTTGGCTAACCAACGGTATAGCTTGAGGGGAAGACTTGTCACAAACAAGAAAACAAAATAAATAAAAAAAGTGGCATTGTCTTATTTTAAAAGAATTATTTTCGAGATGATCGACAAGTATTAAAATGATACAACTCCTTATAAAATACGATAATAGCCTTGGCGAGTGTATATGGTCAAGGGTATTAGTAAAACTAAGAAACAATAACTTTAATGATTGTGTACGAAATCCTTCACCTCCTCTTGTTTTTTTTCAACCCTTCCTCTTATGGACCATCTAAGTGATTCAAAGACTCCTGGTTTCCGTTGAATCTAGACACATCATTCTTAGACTCCTATTAAAAAATATCCTCACCATTGATAGCATTGGGATACAGAAAACTTGCTAGTCCTTCCAAACATAACAAAAAATGGATTTAGGCCTGGTGACTGAGCAGGTCAAAGTGGAAAATGTCATCATCTAAGTAGCTTCTTACAATGCAATTAAAATAACAGGCGCTATCTCGTACATAACCAAATTCATTAATGTATATTTAAAGATACGCCTTTACAAGAAGTACGTCGTTGAATGAAATTTATATAATTTTCATCTGTGGGATTATGGTTTATTATATCTACCCATACATTTAAAGGAAATTGTTGATGACGACACTCAATGATTTTATGAGGATTTTGTTCAGCCCCGTTGACGATTATGATAATTATATATTCCATCTCAATCTGATTCATCCGTGAAAAGGTTAGAAGACAGAAAACGTGATATTTTAACGCAGCATCTATAAAACTGTAATAAACAATAATATTGTTTTGATCGATTCTTCAAATTGTCACGTGATTCATATTGTAAAGTCTTGTCAATTGCATTGTAATTGTTGTTGAGTTATATTCGACTTCATCCATAATTACGACTTTCATATTTTTGTGATCTTTATTTCTACTTTGCTCTTTCAGTTTTCATGACATTTCTTCATGTACCAGTCGTTCGTAAAAATTTATGAATTCATTGAAAAATTCTGAATTAGGCGGACACTGCGAAAACCATTCTTGACAGTTTCGCATGGTCTGGGTACAGCTACCATCTGCCAAACCGTAATAACATTGCGTCTTGTGATGTAAATTCCACATTAATGTCTGTTAAATTAAATCAAGAAGGGCGATTTTGGGATAGTTAATTATTTAATTTAATACAACAAATATTTTAAAATGTCTTGTCCCCCTCCCCAAAGATTTGTAACCTTATAAAATAACAATAATAAGACAGTCGAAAAAATGTCAGTTCTTTAGCAATAAAATTTTTTATAAATTTTTTATTAATCAATCATTCAGAACTAATTCATTCAGAATTATTAGCGTGCAATTTCACATTAGACCATAATAAAACATTAAATTTTACGTAATTTATTAAAATAGGTATTCAAATAATGAAAAACATTAACAAATTTTCAAAACTTCTGTTTTTTAAACCATTTGTATACAACATTGCTTTTTTATTTTAAAGTAATTCATCTCTTACAGTTATTAGTATCCGAAAAAACGCTTTCAATTTGTGTAGAAAGTCACAAAAGGAGCATTCAATTCGATTTTTATATTTCCATGAAGTTCTCTAAATGGTAATTCAAAAATATAGAACAAATATTGGTGTAGGAAGAACCGTTATGTGTATTATGTAAAGTACTGCCTAGGGACTCGTAAAAGAAATAAATAGATATTTTATTATTGAATTTTACTGAACTAATATATAAGGAAGGTCTTTTAAATCATCAAATTAAGTTACTTGCATAAAGTAGATAATTTATTTATAGACATGTTGCCTATTATTCAGTGATATAATGGTTTATAATTTAAAGGTATAAAAGTTTTAATCTCACAATCAGTAAAATCAGCGTAACTTAGCTGCAGTTTGTTTGACATTACGATAATGTGTTATTGAGTAATGCTTTCCAACATCATCATATATACATCAGTTTTCCTTTCAGATTGTATTGTTTATTTTGTTTATTTATGTATTTATTTACCTGCATCAACTTAAGGTAGATATATCTTTACATTTTACATTTTGCTGAGGAATATAAATTTGTAACTAGTATACTGGAACGAAAATTATAAAACTGGCATAAAAGTGCGATTGTATATACTAAAATACCGGAAATTAATATTTGCATACATGCATATCAGGAGTAATGAAAACTCAAATTTGTAACCAAATATTTAAAAAGTTTAATTGAAATGTACGAGATAGTCGATATCAAGTAATAAAGTCAAACAAACTAAAAATGCATTCATGCGATATGAATGAATTGACACACATGCTCAAAGAAGTTGTTTTATTATGCTCGATTCAAAATCTGTTTATTTAAGGTGAAAATATTATATTTATATTATTTTAAATGTAAATTACTGACAAGTATAATATCTAAAGTAATGTTTTTTTTTGGTTTCATTTACCGGTTTTTTTTTAGTGTAAAGTAAAACCACACCAAAGTTACTTTCCGTGGATGCATTGGTTGTTCCAATATTACTCGTGGGTTTTATTCACGACAATTGTTTTTGTTTACATATCCAATTTCATAATAAGCTTCATCACTAAAGATGATTTTATTAAAAAAATAATGATTTCCTGCATTCACTGCATGAGCTCAATTAACAAATATACGACGGAATCCATGATCAGTTGACAATAATAGTTATTGTGTTAACTGTATTTTGTTAGCCTTTAAGTAATGATCCTTATATTAAACAAAGTGGTTTGTTTAATGTTTAATTGCTGTGAACGATGACGAAATAGTGTTTGGGTCTGCATTGACACTATCATTGAAAGCTGAAATATTTTCTTGTGAGCGACCACTATGACTGCAAATTTTACTTCTTTGATCTTGAGTTGAACCAGTTACTTCAAATTTATTCACAATATTTCGAATGGTGTTCATTATTGGATAATTAGTTTTTCCATATTTCGTACGATATTTTCTTCCAACTTCAGCATAACTGTCACCAAATTTAAAATAATTTTTAACAATAAAGATGCGTTGTTCAATCGTATTCTTCTTCATATTTATTAACCGTCATGTTTCTACTTAACAGATGTCAAGACACTAAAACCATTCTAATACAAAAAAAACATAAACGGCGGCAAATTTAAAAAGTTAACTCAAATTTGAACACCCTCTAGTTAAGTCGATCGATGCTCAGAGTTAGCTCAATGCCTTTATAATAAAATTAAAAAATTCATATTGGACGTTCTGTAATTCATCTTTAGCAACTGCAGATATGTGGCAGTGAATAATATTTCTAGTTTCTTTTCGGTAGCCTCACTTGAATATACTCTCTCCTTCAAAGACGTAGACGTTTTTATTAGAGGAGAGCAGCGAAATTACAAGAGTTTACCATTAAAATGTATTAAACATAAAAAATGTAAAACAGTGCAGACTCCGGTGGGATAGTAGGTAACTCTAATGAATTAACGTCTCAATGCTGTCTCCGCTGTACCATTAAAGATGTTCATGGCACATAAAAGGAAGGTAGATATTTTATTTTATATTCATAAAGCCAAGGAGGGTCGAATTTATATATTTATATAAACATAAAAGTAAATACTGAATGTAAATACTAATGTAGCCGCCTGACTGTTGCTGAGGTTTTTGTAAATCATTAATAACCATGAGTGCTCTCTCTAAATAACCGTTACAGTTACAGCTAATCAATAGACGTTTTGTTTGTGACGAATTGACTGCCCATCATATAAAAAACAGTCTGTAGATATATGCTTATATGTTTCCTACTCCAATTTACCATTAATTATTTTTTTATAAACATTTTTATGCAAAAAAACGCAATTTTTTAATTTTTTGCTTATAAAACCTAAACTAACGAAGCAATCTGAATGCTATAAAGAGACAGATTGTAGAGAATCGAAATATGAATAAAACGAGAGGCAGATCGATCCGATCTGATAATTAGAAACGAAGAAAACCTGGAAAAATCGAAAAATTTAGCGTTTTCTTAAAAATTCATTACTTCGCCATTTTTTAAGTTGTAGAGCAGACCCTGTGCACAAAAGTAGTTAATTATATGTACTTTAAGTGTGCACAAGGCTGGAGCTGTTGTACCATTAGTTTTGGCTCGATTGCAATTTGTATTTTTTGGTGTACTATTTTGAAAAATTTTTGGATGCGTTGGAGGTAGTCCGATTTTAATTTTTCAGCCGGATTTTAAAAGTAGAAGTTAAATACTACAAAACGTATATACTAATTTTCCGATAAAATGATGCGAAATTGGTGAAAAATTCTTCCAAACATGCTCAAAAAAAGCCGAGCGCACGTACGCTGTTGAGTAGTGGGGGAAGATAGCGAGATGAGGGGCTAAATTTTCCGATTTTTCCATGTTTTCTTCGTTTCTAATTATCTACTTCACATTTCGATTCTCTACAAATTCTATCTTTATAGCAATCAGGTGCTTCTTTAGTTTAGGCAAAAAACTAAAAAATACGTTTTTTGCATAAAATGTTTAGGTATAAAAAAATAATTAATGGTAAATTGGAGTAGGAAACATATAAGCAAATATCTACAGACTGTCTTTTATATGATGGCACAGTTCGTTCGCTACTAGTATTTTTGTCACGAAGTCACTGATTTAATGATCTATTGATTAGCCTAATATGGTATATACTGATTTAGGTTTATTGGAACTACATTGAAAAAAATATATTAATAAGATAATATATTATTATTACCTCCAAGAAACATTATTGTAGTGGTTATTAGGTATGACTGTACAAGTCAAAATGTATAGATTTTCTGGTTATTAATTATTTATATAAGAAACTGTAGTTTTCAGTGTACCTTAAAGTTTAAAAAAGTCGATTACATTAAAATGTATTTAAACATTTACATTATGAGCATATACTCTTAAAGATGGACCTATTACTTCTGTTGTTATTATAAGCGTCAAACAATATTTGTAAATATACCGTACTCTACCGACTGGTCCGCCATAGTTATTGTAATGCCATTTCTTATTGTCTCTGATATATTCTTCAAGTTTTGTAAGAATAAAGTAGAAACTTTTTGAATTATTTATTACCTATCTTGTGGAAACAAATTAATATGAGATTTTATCCAAATGTAACGGGTATTTTCGAATTGCGCGTGCTGTATTTCATCTATCGAGTTGATTCCCTTTTTGTGTACTGGTAGCAATGCCGGCGACGTTCCTGTCAATTGCTATTGAGTCGTGGGGGACATCTGTCCGATATCCTCTTTAAATAATCCTCCATTAAATCCTCCATTAAATAATGACAATGTCTACTCTTTAAAAACGTGTAAAAACTTTGTCAACTTTTTAATTAATAAAATCTTCAAGTTCGCAACGCACAAATGTTACATACAATATATTTAGAATGGCATTTGATACATTTTCTGCATTTTACTCTGGAAATTGTGACATAGTATACCTCAGGATATGTTTACGTAAAAATCAGAAATTTTTGTTATTTGATAAAGTAGGTATAAATCACAAGCTATACTTAACATAAAAAATATGTATTAAGAAATGCAACTGTATATTATTTTATAGTTTATAAAATATTTTAAACTGTAGTATTCCCATAATTGTTATAAGTTGTTCGTTAGAAAGTGTAATACTAGTTTTATTGTAATTACATAAATGGCAATAATCTCTACTGAAAATTAGACGGTATCTATTCAATTTGCTTTTGTTAGATGATTTTGATATATGATTCACGTACCTTTCCAGTTATATATTTCAAAGGATAATTAATTTTGCTTTAAACTGAATAAATACCAGGAAAATTAAATTCTCGGTATGCAGTTAGTAATAAAAGATCGATCCAAAAGGGTTATATCACAAAAAGGAACATTTGCTTATAATACGATAATAGTATAGAGATTGACCTCAAGGTCAACCTTAACGTAGTAATGTTGACAAAATGTTTTCTAGATTGAAATTGGAATATTTATTATTAAATTGATATGCAAATTTTCCTCAAAATCTTCATGAATGCTGGTGATAAGATACCGGAAATGTTGGTAATTGCATATTTTAGTGTTCATTAGCAACGACTAAAACATAAGTATATATGTATATTGTATATACCGGGTGATTTAGTTTGGTATTCGCGGCCCTGTATCTCTTTTATTTTAACAAATAGCTATAACAAACCTTATATATTTTTAAAACGCCGCACAAATTCTATCAAATGACATTATTAGATCGTCTCCATGGTAACATATGTCAAAATTGCTATAGTCAACTGTTTTTGTTCAAATGGCACACTAGGTATATATTTTTTTATCAATTCTGGAAGATAATTTTTTTCTGCGTTCAGCTATGTAAGGAAGTCTATAATTTCATTAGCAATATTGCTAGAAAAACAGGAAAAAAGATTAAGCTTTAGCTTCGTAGCTTTATTCTGAAAATGATAGCCAGCTGCGGAAACAAGTTATTATGTCTTTAAAATAACATCTTTAGTTCTAATGTGATAATAATATAACAATTTAAAACAATATTTATTTCAAATGTTTAATATGACCTCCATTTGCTTCCAAACACAGAATAGCTCTGTTTATCACTCCCTCTCTACAAATACATTCTAGCGTTTCTTCATTTAATCTCCGCCATTCAACTCTTATTCTGTTTTTAAGTCGTGAATATCATTTAGGTAAGGCCAATGAAAGAAATCAATAGATGTGAGATGCGGAGATCTAGCAGGCCATTTAACATCTTTATCGAATGTTCTTCATCTCTTGCCCTTCCGGGTTTAACAACTTTTCTTCTCTTTTGAAAACTTCCATCTGCCGCCAAATTCCTGGCTAACTTTCCGAAAATTTAATCTGATTGAAGTTGTTTCTGCGGAAAACGATGTTGATATAAATACCTGGTAGCTTTAGCGTTCTTTCGACCCTCTCCATAAATTAAAATCATATCTAGTTTTTCTTGGTTACTGTAAGTATTCATGTTATAATTAGTTATAGACAGAATAGGTAGGTGCAAAATGTCAATTATTTTGACAAACCGTTATTTAGAAAAAATTCAGATGTTTCCGCAGGTGGCTATCATTTTTCAGAATAAAGCTACTGAAAGCAGGGTTAATCTTTTTTGCTGTTTTTAAAATTTTCGGAAAGTTAGTCAGGAATTTGGCGGCAGATGGAAGTTTTCAAAAGAGAAGAAGAGTTGTTAAACCCAGAAGGGCAAGAGATGAAGAACATTCGATAAAGATGTTAAATGGCCTGCTAGATCTCCGCATCTAACATCTTTCATTGGCCTTACCTAAATGATATTGACGACTTAAAAACAGAATAAGAGTAGAATGAAGAAACACTGGAATGTATTTGTAGAGAGGGAGTGATAAACAGAGCTATTCTGTGTTTGGAAGAAAATGGAGGTCATTTTAAACATTTGAAATAAGTATTGTTTTAAATTGTTATATTATTATTACATTAAAAACTAAATATGTTATTTTAAAAAACATAGTAACTTGTTTCCGCAGCTGGCTATCATTTTCAGAATAAAGCTACGAAGCTAAAGCTTCATCTTTTTTCCTGTTTTTCTAGCAATATTTCTAATGAAACTAGAGACTTCTTTATATAGCTGAACGCAGAAAGAAATATCTTCCAGAATTGATAAAATATATATAGTGTGCCATTTGAACAAAAATATTTGACTATAGCAATTTTGACATATGTCACCATGGAGACGATATAATAATATCATTTGATAGAGTTTGAGCGGCGATTTAAAAATATATAGGGTTTGTTATAGCTATTTGTTAAAATAAAAGAGATACGAGGCCGCGAATATCAAACTGAATCACCCGGTATACCGGTCATTCTGATTATAAATCTTTAAAAACTATTATAATTGAAAAATTTTTAAAAATCTTTCGAACATATTGTTGTGCCAGTTAAATCAGTAATACGGATATGATATACGTTGATTACGTTATGCCGAACAGCTGAAATACTATTCGTAAAATTATTTAAATTCAAGATTATCTACATATTTATATTAGCTTCATAAATTTCTAATTTGTACCAAAATGGTAAAGCTGTGTGTGAAAAAGTGAAAAAAGAGATAATATTCGTTTAAGGTAGAAATTTCATTTAAAAAGTGATTCTTAATTTTTATTTTGTATGCACAATATCGTTTTTAAGCCGTATCCCTCCAGGCAGATAGTTGGAGATAAGAAACTGATTGTACATTTAGTACATTTTTCTGTTTCGTTCTTTGTCTGTTGCAAATAGTAGTTAGTTTTTTCTTATAATGGTGCCTGTTGTACAACATATACATATTGTATTATAAAGAATCTTCTATTAATTACCAATATAAAAATTGTCGACCTTCAATATTTTTATTCTACAAAAATGTAATAATACTGCTACTTCTGCTGTATTAAAACAAAATTTCGTAAATTTAGTTGCTATAATTATTATGAATTATTATCAGGATTCTAAAATATATGGCACAACACTACCTACATGGACTGATTTTTGTCATCCATTAAGAGGTACCATTTTAAATTGCGCCATTTCTTACTTGTGATAGATGCCATATTTAGCATGCGTTATAAACCACGCATTTAATAAAGATGAATCGATATTCCTTTGAGCGATACTATAAGTAATAAAAATTTACTACAAGGTTCCGTACCAGGTTTGGTCTCAAAAAATGCGCCTGCTCGTACAGCAAATTGTGAATTTAGTGACTAAATTTGAACATACATGGCAGAATATTGATAAGAACCCAACTCAGGTCAGATAGATCAAATAAAACATGATATTGTGTTTGCAACTTGTCAAAATCCTCGTTCACAATAATATCCTGCATCCTTCCAACAACAAGGTCCAACAAACGTAAGATTTGAAGACGACGGATCATGCGTGCGTGCCGTGCGTTCGCCGAGTGGATGTTAGAAATCCAGAAGATGCTGATTTTTCCAAGCTTACGTCAATAAGCGAAATCGTCGCATCTGGAGCTCCGAAAACCCAAGAGTGATTGTCATTCAATTGTACGAGTGACCTGTAAGGTTTCGCTGCATCATAAAGCCCTATTCCTTCGAAATTGAAGCCGGTGTTAGCACTACTACAAACAGTCAATGGATTTCAATACCGAAATATACTGGCCGACTACTTCAATCTGCGATTGAAGAACTGAATCTGGAAAACCTTTATTTTTTCAAAATATTTCCAAAATCAGTTAACGTTATCATTATGAATTTTGATACATTGGATACTCAATGAATGTTCTAACGAACAACACAAAAACTGTTTAAAAATTTTAGTCAGGGGTGTTTCAGGCAGGGGGGCTCACGGGTAAAATGCGCCCCAATTTTTTGCATGTTAATATTTTCAAATTTAAACATCAAACTATGATAGATAAGAGTTTTTCACAAAAAAATGTACTCTTGATTTACTTCGATAGAATACTTAGTTTTCGAAAAATAAATGATTTTAAAGTTTTATTACATAATTTCAAGAATGGAAAAGGATTACATGAATAGGTAGGTAGGCCATGAATACAAAAGTTTGTTTAATTTGACAGACTATTAAACTCAAATTTGCTGCACAAAGGGAATACCAACGGTGATATCCGAATCGGAGGCAACCTGGACGTAGAATATTTTCTACGGTCCATAAACGATTAACGGAAAATGGATCTTTTAAAAAACTGTGCGGCAAGGAAGGTCACCAAATGATTATAATTTTGAAAATGCCTTAAATCAATTTTATGATCGTCGTAATATCAGCATCCGCACAGTGCCAATAGCCACTAATATTCCACGAACAACAGTATATAATGAGAAATGTAAGAAATGTGTATTAAAACTAATTCAATGCTCTCAGTTTAGCTTTCACGAAGGCAATTGTCCTTATCATTATCATTATCAGAGGGTACAAGATTTAAGAAATGAAGATTTTATGCGTAGGATCGAATTATCTCAGTGAATCAATAATAATGAAAACTTGCTTCCATTAATTCTCTGGACCGATAAGACAACTGTCACCAGAAATAGAGGTCTTCATTTTCACAGTAGGTACCCACTATTGGGCTAATGACAATCCGAAGGTAGTTCGGTGTAATAATTTCAAACACAGATTTTCAGTTAATCCGTGGGGGGTATTATCAGTAACAAATTAATTGGACCTGTTGAAATTCCAAATCGGCTAAACGGTGAAGCTTATTTACATTTTTACAATATGAGATTCAATTTATTGGAAGATGTACCTCTGAATATTAAATGAAACATTTACTTTCAGAACGATGGAGCTGCAACTCATAATAGTGAAAAACTGATTGAAGGAATATTTTCCTGAAAGGTGGAGTGGACCAAGCGGTCCCATTGCCTGGCCACCTCATTCACCTGGCCTTAATTCTCAAGACTATTACTTATGGGTACATTTAAATAATATCGTTTATAACACCGAAATAGATTCTTTGTGTTTCCCATGGGCGTAGACCTATGCTGTGCATTCAACAAAATGCAGTTATTTTGAGCAATTATTGTAACGAGTTTTTTAGTTTTGAATAATTTCTTTATTATCTGATTTATTACAAAACTTCAGTTGACTACTGTGCATATTAAGTTTGTTTTCGGGTATCTGCGTTGGTATTCCTTTGGTATCGCTAGTGCTCTCCCATTACAAAATCCATACACAAAATGAATGTCTATTAAAATTATTATTAAAATTCTGCATATTTTGTTTAGATTTTTGCGTAATAACCAATACAGCACCATAAAGTGAAAGCAAAAATTTGAGTTTAATAATCTGTCGAATTAATTCAAGTTTCGCGGCCTACCAACCTTTTCATGTAATCGTTTTCAATTCTTGAGATTACGTAATAAAATTTCGATTTTTTTCGAAAACGAAGCATTTTATCGAAATAAATCAAGAGTATATTTTTTGTAAAAAACTCATAATATCTATGATAGTTTGATGTTGAAATTTGAAGATATTGACATGCAAACAATTGGGGGCGCATTTTACCCTTAAGCCTCCCTGGCTGAAAAATCCCTGACTAAAAGTTTTAAACAGTTTCGGAGGAGTTTGTTAGAACATTCAATGAGTGTGTATAACATGCCAAACTCATAATGACACGTCAACTGGTTTTGGAAATATTTTGAAAAATCTCCTTTTTAGGGGGGCATAGCTACCTTACAAAGCATTTTTCGACCCTTGTTTATAGGAAAAAATAATCTTATTTTTGATCTTAGAATCTACTGCTAAAGTATTGAACACTAATTATGGGACGCCCTGTATAAACACGAGAAGTAAAAATATGCTTTTTTTCTTTCCAATTCCAGCTTTCCTAACAGAAAACATATTCAATTTTTGACGATTTTGGAAATTTTTAAAAATATTGAGCGACATCTAAAAAAATTTCTTTTAACCTGATTTTTTTGAGGGGGCTCTTAAAATATGATAAACTAACATATTTTCGCAATGAACACGAAAAAAAATATTCGTTTTTCTTGGGCGACCCTACTATGTATGTTTTCAACCACGAAAATTGAATAATTTCAAATGTTTCGAATTTTCACCGCCGATCACGGCGGTGAAAGCATTTTTAACATTAAGGCGATGTTTCGCATTTTTAGGGTAAAATTGACATGTTTTACTACTTGCTTACAAAGTTTCATCGATATTTATAAATATTTACTTATTTTAAAAATAGATCCAAATACACATACTATTTTCTATTATTTTTCGTCCATTAATTACAATGCAAAATTAAACAATGTTTTATTCCCAATTGTTGTAACTTTATAGAAAATCGTAAAATACACAAAAAAATTAGAATGGCTTTTTCCGATTTAGAGTTTACTTTCAATATTACAGGGAAAATTCTATCGAAAAAAAACGGGTCATTTTTCGTTATTTTTTTATGTTTCTTATTCCCCTGAATTTACCAGTGGTTTTTTGGAATAGGCAAACTCGGATTCTTTTGGTACATTATTATATTTAGGATTTTTCTATACCTACAACAAAAATGATGACTTCAAATACAAACGCCTGGACTATTTAAACAATATTGATGACCAGTTTTCAACTTTTTAAAGTATTTTTAATTGCCTATTATCTTAATTAGATATAAAAAAATAGTCTTACATTTTAATTGGTACATAAGGACATTTTTGATAATCCATGATTGTGATGTCGTTTATCTAAAGGTGGGATAAAACCCGAACCGATCGTAATAAAAATTGTAAAAAAGAAAAAAAAGTTTTTATAAACAAATTATTTTGCTTGTGATCAGTTTTCCACAACATTAATAATTTTTCAAGAATTAATGTATATGGTCAGGAAATTTATGTATTTATATACTGAGCAAATCTCATCCTTCTAGATAAGAGAAAGTAATGGAGCGTCAATATACAAAAAATAATCTCAATTTCGGTTTTCGATTCGCCAAGATCGTTATAGTAAAAGGGAATATTTTAAGATTTTTCCGAGACCTCCAATTTTTCTAAACAAATACATGAAGTCCATGAAAATTTGTATACTCCAAACGCACTCCCAACAGACTGAACAGGCCAGTATATTGCGGAAAATAGTAGACAGTTTAATCATTTATTGTTATTTAATTCGAGAATACCAGTAAAAAATTATGCCAATAAAACTAAAGTTCACATTAATAGTGGCTGATACTGAAAAAGCACACTCTTCTTCAGATGGAGGTTGACTCGAACTACTTGAGAAATAATGTTATTGTTTCCATCAATTTGCCATTATCTGAGTTTTATATGTATCATTATGCTTGATGTATAAAGAATCTCTTTTACCCAAGTTGAGATGTAGATAACTCAAAATTCACAAATTTAAAGTTGTAACAGAATTCCACCCGACACGGCGCGCGGCGCGCGATATGTTCACAGAAAATACTCAAAATTTAATCAGCTGCTATATTTTAATTTAGTAAACTAGAACTGGGACACGCTACACATTTTAATATGATAAAATATCGCAGAACAGAATATAATACTTTTTAGGTAGAAAGCTATTTAGTATAGATAATAATTTTCGTAGTAAAACTTTTACTACTGCTATGTATTCAGTTATCATCGACAAGTTGAAGGGATTTTAACCACGTAGCAAATACCTTTTAGTGTTCTGCTTAATCAATAGTCACCACTGTTTTATTATTTCGCTAATATATATTCGTCTATCACGCAGATGGCATACACGCAAGTTTTTGGCCGCTATGTAAATGATTAAACGCTATCTACATTTTAATTTAAACGGCCACAATTAGCACGTCCTGCTTTTTTTTAAACTGATACGGCAGTCTGGTGTAATTTATATACATTAACCGTATTCATTTTTAGCTAAACAATAAATAGTAGAAAGTAAACGTCATGAAATGAAATGTACATCACTGCGAATGCGAGTTTCTGGCAATGGTTAGAGTTTTTTTTTCCAGGGAGAAATTGATCGCTGCCATTGCTCATGAAAGAATTGAGTATAAAAACAGACATATAAATGATATTTTGTAGGTATATTTACTCTACGAGGAAATTTGTAATGATAATATAATCTTCTATTCCATAACGATGTCATATAAAAAATCTCATTTACCTGTGTTTCTGAATATTTCAAGATGTAGGTACCTAATGAAAAAATATCTAATATCAAACTTACATATTTTTTATTTTTCAGAATCTGCGTAATAAGTTAATTTAAAAACACTGTTGCTATGTGGTGGGCACTTCATATCGTCCACCAGGCGTCGACTTAGCCCAAACTTTTGCTGAGTAGGAAACATGTATTGTCATTGCTCGGACGATCGGATCTAGGATCTTTGACCCGTCAAGTATTGCATTTATTGCAATATTATATTAAGTCGCAAGTAGCGGTTAATGACAGTATACCTTTCCCTGTTACAAAGTAATAATTTTACAAAATGGTTAAATGCTTATTCTAAAATGCTTATACTAAAGTTTATTGTTTGGTATCATTACAAATTAATTTTACACAATAATTTTTTCCATACCTTATTAATCTATTATTATTTACATACTTATTTTCTATCAAAATCGTCGAATTAACGCCATTTTGACTGATAATTTTAAATGGACCTGTATACGGGGTATCTAATTTTTGCTGTTGACCTCTCTTTAAAATGACTAGATCATTAACAGAAAAATTAAAAGTTTTCGTTTTTCCTTCGCTTTATTAAGAAATTCTACTGCTCTTTTGTGAGCTTCATTCAATCTAAATTCTATTGCATCAGAAATGAGTGAGTTTTACTCAAATCTGAGTTACTGCTAACTATCAATTGAGTAACTTTTGACTCTATTCTGAATATATAAAACAAATTTAGAGTTAACTTTTTCTCTTATACGTTTTAAATTTAATTATTATTATTAACTTTAAATTTTAATTTAAATATCATTGCATTAAAGTCATGAACTACTAAGTTGCCAGTGGCTTCTAGAAAAACTTTTGTAGGGACAATATTTTAGGTCTTGATTAAAGGAACTGGTGAACTGATCGGACGAATAGGTTGCCATAACCTATATTGTATGTATACGTAATTATAGATAACAATTTAACTATCCGTTTAAACAAAAATTTATATAGTTTATTTAACCAAATATTAATAGAGACTTAATATATTGTCTTTAATTATTGTAATTAAATTACTGCATTTAAATACAATTTTCACTAGAATAACTAGATAAACCGATACTTGTCCAACTCCAAAGCACACCATATGCCATATTGCCATCCACCACGCTACGGTCACAAGACAACCTAATGAGACGATGGAAACAGACAAAGACAATGCATCTGGACACGAAAAAAGGTAGGATCACTCAATAATGAAGACATTTACTCTGATTTAGGTACAAGTGCACTAAATACGAGTTTACATGAAGAATTTATTTAAGGAGTACCTAGATTTGAGTGAAAGTACTCAGTTTTAGTTGCCTAATATTGAGTGAGAATGTACTCAATAATTTTACTCAATGGATTCACTCCGAACCTTTATTGCTTTTACAGTGTTCATATCATGCTGAAAAATAGAGTGTCCACCGCTAATTTACAGAGGGTCCGTTATTCAGAGGTACCCGCTATTCTAGGGTGTTCGTAAATAGAGGTAGGCGTATTGAGAAACAGTTAAATTACAAATTTAATATAGTGTCTATACTTTTTTAATTTTTATTCCTGAAATATCGTATATCATTCAAAAGCAAATTTTAAGCAGATTTAAATAAAAATCGTGTACACAGTGTTTCATTTAAACATGTAAGCGTAAGAAAAACAAATTTTGCTTATTACTAAAAAAAAAAATGTTATATACAGGGTGAATCACAACTTATCCGAAAAAAATTGGGAATAGATGTGTCATGAAAAATGGAGTCAATATCGTAAAAAAATTTTTTAATCCTTATATCCGAAAAAAAAAAAAAATATTAAAGTTGTAATATTTAAAACCCTTACATCGCTGGGCTACTGTAGCCTCTAGCGTCAATCGTGTTGTGCGCTGTACGCAATTCGCTCTCTCCACGTGGCCCCAGGCAATTCCAAATACTGAAATTCGATTGTAGTAGGTATTACATTACACTTTCAAGTGTCAAAAATGGCTTACGTGTATAGTAACTCGGAGTTGATGGATATCGTTTTAATTTATGGGGAAGCAAGACAACATCTGTGTTATAGTGAACTATTTCTGTTATGGTGAAGCAAGAAGACGACATTTCTGTTATGGTGAAGCATGACAACATTTGTGTTGGTTCATAGAAACTGAATACGACGGCGACGGTCCCAAATGTGTTTATGTCAAATTATTTTATTAATTCAAACTACATTAATTAATAATAACAGTAGCGGCAAAAGCAGTTGAATTTGCTGATATAAAATAGGTGTTATAAAATTGTATGTATTTCTTTCCTTAGGAAAGAAATTCTTTAAATTTTTTGTCCGTTAATTTTTTATTACACTTTGCCTTCGACTGTATGCTTTGCCTTGCGCAAGGTCAGATTTTACAGTTGATTAGTGTACATTCAAAAATGTTTTTTCGAATAAGTTCTGAATCACCCTGTATAATAACTGGATGGAATATTCTATCCTTAAAATTTATAAATATTCACAAATAAAAAGAAAAAGGTTAAAAAATAAGAAACACTCTCATCACTCAGGAAAATCAATATATCTAGATGTGATTTTCACCATTCAATGTTTCTCAAAATGTTTAACATTAATTCCTATTTTAACTTCAATAAATTAAAATTTCTAATGTGTAATTCTGAATAATTACTTAGGTCATCAAAGCAACTTAAAGCTTTAATAGATATAGTTTATTAATATGTAGCAGTCCTAATCAACAATTCAGGACGCAAAACTTTATTATTTTGCGAATGACAATATAAAAGACATAACCCGGTGTTTTCCCCTTTGCCTAAAGTCGCTTATGTACGCCAATAATGCGTTGGTATTGGTATCCGGCCATATGTCATCAAAAGAATTTTAGTAGAAATAAATATTCGAGGAATGCCGGCTGAGCTCCTGGTGTGTGAATAAAGCCAGTGTCGTACAGTACACTACATATGACTAAAAATATTTTGTATTATGTATAATAATAAATCTAGAAATAGCATTAACTTCATTCGTTTATGATAATTAACTTCTGAATATTTAAATCGCTGACGCAGTTCAATTTTTGGCGAATGCGCTGGTTTTTAACGTATGAAAATTAAAAATTATTTAAACAGTTTCTAATAATGTTACCTGTTTAATTTTATTAAATTAAGTTAGTTTTATTATTGACCCAAATGTTTCCCAGATTTTATCCCAGATCCCAAAATTTGAAATAAATATTTTCGGTCATAAATTTGCTATATTTAGTAAGTAATAAAAAATAAATTGGGTAACAAATACATTTTATCCCTTAGGAGAATTAAAAGTTGGTCACTAAAGAAAGGTCGTCGTTTAAAAGAGAATATATCAAAATTATAACTATCGATGTACGTTGAACATGGTTTATTTGTCAATAAAAATTATAATTACGTTGTTAATAACTTTTCTTTCCAGGTATTCACGTCTAGAACATATTGTCTTGAAGGTAATATCGGGTCTACGTTGAAATTTTTCTATTTTTAGATATCACTTAGTCCTAGGCTTTGAGCAACATCAAGAGCTTTTGCTTGAATTATTGGTCCCGATATTCGTAAGTGCTTGTTTCGAACCTTACAAAACTAACTTAAGATAACTTGGTCCATGGCACGTGCATCGGTTTTACGAAATTTTGTTTTTTGCTGAGCGTTGCCACCTTGTTGATAGAAATTTTTAATTACTTTTTTTTGTAACAGTACCTACTCTGTCACTTGAGTCTTACCTACTTGAAATTTTCCAATTAATTTCCTGATGCTCAAATATGTTTTCCCCTTTAGTTGATAACATAAATTTTTTCTTTAATAGAAATGTATGTTTGTATTTACGTTAACTTCTAAGAATTCAAAATAGAACTAAAATTAAAACCATATTCCCTCGGTCTTAGAAATAAATTTTGTGAACCCCTTTAATGTATACTGGAAAATCCAGTAGAATGGTGCCCACGGTCGTTTAAGAGAAAGGTCATTATTGGAGAGTTCAAAAGCAAGGATATTTCTATTTCTAAATTCAGAGATTTCAAAATCGGTCGTGATGTAGAAGTGGTCGCTTGACACAGGTGGTCACTAGCAGAGGTTTTACTGTATTTTATTAACTGATATACTTTGCAGTGTACACACGTTTACCTTAACAAAAACCAAACCCTACTGAACAATACTTGATAAAAAAAGCAAATTTTAACATTTATGTCGAATTCAACAGTATAAAAAAGTACCATGGATTTTCAGGTTACAACATGACCTATGACCTGTTAGCCCCCCAGTCACACACTTGCAATGTACTTTTGTGGCTTTAGTTAGATAAGGTAAACGCGGCGAAGTTTTGTAGAGTTACCACTGAAAATACCGACAGCGAAAAATGGTTTGGTAGTCTACCAATCTACCAATTATAAAGGTCCACTAAGGCAAGTCTGAGAGGACCATCATCGACTGAGGAGCGGGTGAAACCGTAATCAATATCAGGGCGTACATAGAGGTTCTGATAGTTCATCAGCCCCCACAAAGCCTAGCCCGATAACAACAAGTGCAGGACAAAGATTCTTAGCTAAGCGGCGATCAGATATATATGTATAGGTAATGGCATAACACCCCGAAAAACCATAATATTTGAATAACACGATAAACCGTGAACACCTTAAAATCTTCAACAACAAACATAGTATAAACAAGGGTTCATACAACTTATTCAAGAACCAGTTAAATAGGTACTTGCTATTAAAACATAATAAGATTGCTTTCGGAAATATTGTCAAAATTGTTTTAAAATAATTTCAACGCCTTACATCTTAGGCACAAAAGGTTCATGGATCGTACTAAAAATCGTTTTATTTTTTAACATAGGTACCAGGATTTACATATGATTTACATAACCCCTGTAAGTATATTAATACAAATACTACATGGTTTAAGTTTCACACAGTACATGTATCCGGAAACGTTCAGAGAAACATTACAGGGTGATATATGTATGTGCACTACCAACTAGCAATTAATAGCAATGGCAAAAAAGCAATCTCCAGCATTTCTGATTTTCATATTAAAACATTTTAGTGCCATTTTCTTAATATAATCGCTGTTGAATTAGAGTATCTCTTTAAAGTTTTTTGAAATGTTTGTTCGGAAAAGGTAATTATTTGATCGGAAATGATCCAGGATTTTTTTTGATATTGTCAAATATCACCTGCCCCCTACATCTCCGAGAATGTGAATGAGCAAGGAAATTATTCTACAATAAGGTTATGGTAATCGATAATATAAAAACCTGTACCGAATTTCAATTTGATCTGGTTGACTATATTGGAGTTACTTAAAAAATATGTATTTAGTAGTAAAAAACATTTTCAAACCCATATTAAATAGGAAACCCTTTGCTTAAAATGACAATTAATATGTACCTTCAGTTTAGCACCATATTTTATATTCTTTTAGAATAGGTAAATTTACTTGTTCAAAATTTACGTATGGCAAATACGAGATATAGAAGTTGGTTTCGTTATTATCTTTCACAGTAACTTTGTAGGCTTATAATGTCGGCAGCAAAAGGAAAAAGTTATCCAGTTTATATTTATTTGACCCATTTGTATATCCATTGTACTTCTAAAAGACAATTTCACAACTGGGACGCCTCTGACCCGAAACTTTGCTTGTGAGTGGTCAATAAATCTGACCCCAGAAAAACCAACGGGGTGCACGAAAACATACCATTCACTCGATCTCAATTGGGGCGGAACTCTAAACTTTAGATTGTAAATACATGCAAAAACTTCTCGCGTTTCCATTGATTCCGTTTTTGTGTAGAGAAAAAAACTTTCATATGAGGCTAATATTCTATTTTTCATAAACGAAGGGGAAGATTTTCGGTTTAGTGAAATCTGTCTGGGTTAGTTCGCATTTCTATATTCCATAGTGTTCTGCAGAAAGACTATATTGTTTTAATAATGTTTTATCTCTAGAGATATTATTAAAATACTACAAAGAATACAAAAAGAATAAGCAAAATTATTATTATTCGAACAGGTTACCTGTTGCTGTACATTTCTCATTTCCAATTGAAATAAAAAAGATAATTTTATTAAACAAAAATATTCACCGCAAAGAGAATATAATTATAATTATTATAGTTAATTAATTATTAATTAATTATTAATTATATAATTTAACAGTAATGGTAGGTGTACTTATATTTATACATATATCAAATAAATATATTTCCTTTTCTAGGTTTTTTAGTACATTTAAAATGAAATTCTAAAAATAAATTTTGTTGTAAGTGAAGTTTATGTTGATTTTGTCGATTATTATATTTTTTGCATGTGCTTAAACGTTAAACAATTGCAAAACTTTTTACTACGTTGAAAAAAATGTGCTTTATTATTTATTAGTATTTTAAAATGCCATTATAAGAACATGACAGCTGACAGATAGCCGGATAAATATTGGATATAAACCATGTTTATTAAATTATCGTATAACTAGTATACTATGTTGTTCATAGCCTTTACGAAATGATAACTATAACTATTATTAAAGTGTTCCATACTCGTTATTAGAACATCTAGTACTAGTTATAAATTTTATACTCGTAATAACGAGTTAAAAACATATGATATTAAATTTTCAGAATTTTTATTGTAGAACTATAATTGGAAGCTGGGGTTTTATTAGATTTATAAACAAACATTTACGTATTAAATATGATGACAAATCATTCCCAAAATTGTCCAGCTTATCTTATTATAGTACTAGGTATTTGCACTATAACCTAAAAAGGGAGCACCCCTGAAAGGTTGACTTTAATTTCTTCTAAATATATTTCTTGATTGACAGACTTTACCCGTGCTTTTCTTTGTAACCTGCTCATCCAACTAGAAGAAACGTAATAGTCGATGCATAGCGGACTGTCGGAAATTTACGATCATAATCATTATAAGACGCGTGTTACACGTTAAAAAAGGGAAACATAATCATTTTTGAAAACGAATAATCCTGATAATACAGCTGTTATATACAGATTTGCATATTGGTCTTTATACAGCAAATCTTCCTAAAAACTGCACAAAAAGCCTATAACACCTAATAATATACAAGTAATTCCTCATAACCTTTATTTCATAGATGCATGTATTAAGTAAGCGCTCTCTAGTTACTCATTGAATAATGGATATGGAGATAAGCATTTTTTAAAATAAAAGTTGTTATAAAAGTTTCAATATGCGCCTTAAAAATTATTATAAAGTTTAATAGGTTTACAGTTTATAAGCCCAATTCTTTCAGTGTGTAATAAACATAAAAAAGAGACACTTGGAATGTATATTAACTGAACCCATTTCTAAAATAATACATTTCATTTTGAAGCAAAATATAGAAAATCAATGAAATGAATTCAGAAAAACAAATAGCAACATAATTATTAATAAAATATAATAATTATTATGTACGAATTAAAATGATTTATTTTATACTTACAAGTAATATTCTGTATGTGCACAAACGAAGAAATCCTACATTTTTTTAATATCACAACTAGTGGCAGTACCACATTCTAATATTCTTTTATAAGCATTTTTTCCATGAGGAGTTATTTCCCAACGGATAAAAATGTCGACGTGTATTAGGAATGTTATATTAAAAAATTGTATAGGTCTAACATACGAAAAACTTCTTCTAAAAAGAAACTGCCAGTCAGCGGCTTTGTTGTAGAAATGAGGACTACGATAACAATATCTTCACGTATTCTTCTGTATAATATTAAGAGTTACTGGGTCCTACTAATTTAAAGTATATTCGTTTTGCTTTCTATGTACTTAAGTTTAATTCGATACAGCCACCATATTTCTAGTTCTCTAAAAATTAGATGCCACTTTTCATACATATTCTGTTTACAAAACGCAAAAACAAATTTATTGGATTGCAAAGCCTGTAAGCTGCATATTCAAATTACGTACATATTTTTATATAAAATATTATTAACGCGAAACTAGCGTTGTTGGGTAGGAATTAAAATAAATAGCTGTTATCTTCTACCATTTCAAAACATTAGTTAATGTTTTATGGTATGCTAGTCTGCGGTGTTGCATATACCTAATATATAAATTTTAAAATGTAAAGAGTGAGATACACTGAATTTACACTAGATTTATTTTACAACTTACGTAGGCGTAATTGTTAAATCTTGACGATACTTCTTGTACTTGATTAGTATATTTTAATTATCATAACTATACGGTTATTATTTACCAAAACAATGCTCTTATAATGAACATAACCGGTTTCTTTTTTTTATCGACCCTAAAGTTATATGGGTTAGGTGCTCTTTTATTTTTCATTCATCCTCCCTCACATCTCCGGAGTTCACATACCGTTATCAGTTTAATTTGTATAGTTGTTAGTAAACTTCAATGTCATGATTATGATTGATTGTAGGATATTACAAACTTTTATTTGAAACCATTTTTCATCATTTCATTCATTAAAAACAAAAACCAGGTATATTTGATAAGCTAATAAATGTTTTATATTAAGATTACTAAATTACTCGCAAGAAAGGGAGTAAAATTTTAATCATTTACACTTTTAAGTATGTCTTAATACGAGAATAAATAAAAAAAAAATGCAAAGATTAAAAAAATATATGTACAGGTTAAATATCAAATATACAGGCTGTACCAATGTTTCGTGTAATAGTCATTATTTTTGAGGTCGAAATAAGATTATTTAATTTAGCTCTATTCAAAGTTGTCCCTTTTAGCTCCTAGAGGACGTAAAAATTTACAAAATATTATAGTTTCTTCCTAATAGCTCTAAACTACTTTATTCAATTTAGAAAAAGTTTAATAGTAACTGAGGTAACTATATTTACAGAGATAAAGTAAACGTCCCCAACCCTAAGCCTCTTCATATATTTTTTTTTGCAGGTGGCTATATAACTTCCTTTCTTATTTTATAGTTATTGTATATTTTTCAATGTTCTATTTCCTGTATTTCTTTGTATTTGTAACGATTTCCGATTAATTAACCATTAAATTAATCATCACCAAACCATTTTCAGTACAAATCTGAAATATCACTAAAGGTTAATTCAAATAAATTCAAAATGAAATTAAACAGTGTTCTTTGATGCAACGATTTAGAACGATTTAGGTGTGCAAGAGATATACAGGGTATTTTAGAAAGACTTCCCGTAAATACCAGAGGTGATAGTACTACAAAAAATAAGAATTTTTTTGTCTTATGAACTATATCCTCTTGTTTTCGAGATACAGAGCGACAAAATAGAATTTTTACGAGAGTTTCCAAACGGTGCTAAATATTTTTATGAAATTTGGTATTCCGGAGTTTTTACGGATACCAAATGCGCTGGTTTAATTATTTTTTATATATTTTATAGAGGGCGTTAGTTATTTTACATTCTTATTACATTTTAAGTTCTAATTTCTTTAAGGTTAGTTTTTTACCATTCGAGCTCCAATTTCTAATGTACAATTTTATTTTCTAAAATTAAAAGTCTTTTTTCTCGAAAACCGTGCTCATTAGGAAGTACATTATTTACAAGAGTACATTATTTTTAGAAAATAAAATTGTACATTAGAAATTGGAGCCCGAATGGTAAAAAACCTAACCTTAAAAAAAATAGAACTTAAAATGTAATAGGAATGTAGCATAACTAGCGCCCTCTATGAATATACAAACAATAATTCGACCAGCGTATTTGGCATCCGTAAAAACTCAGGAATACCAAATACCAAATTACATAAAAATTCTATTTAAAAAGTTTTATTTTGTCGCTCTTTGTCGCTCTCGAAAACAAGAGGAGATTGTCGTATAGTTCATGAAACAAAAAATTCTTATTTTTTGTCGTACTATCACCCCCTGTATTTACTGGAGGCCTTTCTGAAACACCCTGTATAATTTCACAGACAAGATTCCTTAGTGTTGATATTGCAGGAAACAATTACTCTATGGGCTACATGCCACAACTAACATTGAATCGCACAATCTAGTAAGTAACCATTAGAAATATTAAAAATTGTAAGATCGAGAAAAACTTGGAAAATCTGTGAAATTTCAGGAAATAAAAAAGAATGATAAATTAACTAAATCTTGTATAGATAAGTTTATGGCCACAATTCGTGGGTTCTTGAAAAGGTAAGGTCGATCACATTAACTGCAGGTTCTGGTGAACGTACCTTCAGTGTATAACTGCCTACGTTGGTGTTTTATAAACTTTAGATAAACTAGGTTATGTGATGTTGTAACAACTCAATTGTCAACTGAATTATAAATAATCATTCAATACATAATAATTTATGGTAAACAGGTGTACCTACTTTAAATAATACAAGCAGTATATTTGGTTTACATAGGAATGGGTTATTTAAATTATATCTTAAATAGATATGTCTGTGTGGATTTTGGTATCCAGAAGTTATTCAACTAATAGTTTTCTATATTATCAGGTTTGAAGCACCAAAGAAATAAATTGTTTAATATTATTATTGGGTTTCATTACACTAAATCATGCAAAATGCATAGGAAGTATATACTTCTAATTCTAATTTCAACAAATGTTGATAAAGAGCAAAGCCATGCAAAGTATCAGTTACCGGCACCCATAACAAAAAGGAAATATTGCAAATGAACGACACCACAACAATAAAACTGGTGGTCAGGTACATTAAAATGTACGGTTGCCTAGAAGAGCACTATAATATATTCCCCTAAAGTTCTCTCGAATTAGGTAGCAAGTGAGTCCTGGGGTGGATATCAGATGGAGATTAATATTCAATTTGTAGATACTCAAGGTGGGAGTCTCCAAAAATGTGAATTTGCAACTTTTTGAAGTCATCCGATTAATTTTTTCTATAAACATTTCACAAAAGTTACTGTTTTTATTTTGCAGCAGCAGAACTGACCACTATTAGTAGGAAAGAATTAATTTTCGGACTCAAGCAGGTACTGTGGAGACTTTTAGTCAGTAACACAAAACCAACAACTTACCACAATTTCAGTCGATTTGGCCGAACCCATATTTTCATAAAGACCGTGCTGGGTACTTTGCGTTTTGGAGCACTTTTCTAGAGCTTCATATAGACCTCGTTGGCCAAAATCAGCAAAAATAGGTTGAAGAACCGAAATCAAAATAGTTCCTCGCAGGTAAGGAATTTTTAATATAAACTTCCCAATTCGCGAAAAAAAAAAACGAATTTTCGTTAAGTAGAAGGGATATTTTGACATTTACACAAAAATCTTTGGGGACTATTAATCTGAATATTTCTTTACGTCTCTCTCTAGTACATATGGTGATAAGGTTGTAAATATAGGCCAGTTTTACGAATATTGGTGTGAAATACAAACAGTTGTTGGCAGAAAAGGGAGTGTTTTGTCTACCAAATTTAAATGTTTTGATTTAACTAAGAAAAATATTGTGAAGATATTGAACTTTTATGTGTATCTCACGATTGACATTGTGATGTTTATGAATCAAATGCTACTTTCCATATTGCTATACTCCAGTGCACCCCCTGTCATTCAGGCCGCATTTCGATCATCGAAACTTTGTTGAATCCTTTGCTAGGATATCGGACTAGTTTGGATACAGTATTTGTTTCCAGGTTAGGAAATCGCTGATTGTGAGCCAAGTTTCAACTGAATTACATATATTGTGCATTTAAATGAAAGTTTTTAATAAAGCTTATTTAACTTGTATTACATTTAAATCTCTACGCACATTTAGATAAACATTAATTTTAAATTAGAATAAATAGTAAAAAAAAATGTGAACAGTCTGCGAAGCTAAGATAATGAAGTTCCTACGTAAATGCAATTATTTTGGTAACTACATCAAAAAGTGGCATCTGTAACAAGTACATAATAGTATGCCAAATTTCATTAAAATATAATCAATTGTTTCATAGTTTATTTAAGGCCACTTAGATCCTAAACGAAGTAACTCCTACAGAGATAAGTTTAATTAAATCCCCATATTTTGACGTCAACAATTTGTGGTAGTTTCATATACACAGAATACAGAAAACCTTTTATCTTCTGTATGTAATTAGACAATTCAAAAATATTTACATTTTATTTGAACTTAACTTGTAAGAAAGTGAGACCTACAGAATCCGACTCCAAAGTTTCCTAGTCGATATATAATTTTCTATGGTTTAAAAATAAAAGTAATTCTATCATGTCGAAGTTAATTACTGGCATTTTAAATCATATAAATAAAATATAAATATGTTGCTAAGGATTCAGTTAGCAATATTTAACTACCTCCATGTTTAACTGACCGATATACTTCAATTACTTGAAGTAACATATTTTCCTTTTCGTTTTAAAATCAGTATATTTTTTTGTTAAACGCTCCAAACAAAATAATAACCACTTTATTAAATTCTGAAAATTACTCGGGCTTAAATATACTTTTGGTATGCAATTAGTATTCGCGATATTAATATGGTTTTAATTGAAGCAAAAACATAAAAACTTAACGAATTGAATCACCTACTGAATTCTAAATTTAAATGGTATGCTTTTATTAAAAGGTCGTAGAATATTATTCGTATCTTGGTATTAGGGTAATTTTGTAGAGTTGTACACATACTTCATTGTTAAATAGACTGAAGGAATTCAAATATTTATTAAACCGAGAGATAATGAGAAGAAGAGCAGAAAAATTATAAATGGAAGATATCAAGTGGCACAATTACAATGGGCTGCTATTAAAAAAAAATAAGATATAATTTTTGCTCCAGGACCACTTTTAATATATTAGATTTTAACATTCCACCACATGTGATATAATTTAGTTAAAGAAAAGTTATTAACAGGTCTTGTTTTGATTAGTACAATTATTTAGATACTGTTTTTACAAGTACTATTTTGACATACAAGCTCTCTTCGTTTTCAATTTATTAAAAAGTTTTAGGTATATCCAGAATGTGCGGCTATCCACTAGATTTTTTTTATGGTGGTGAAGAGGCGCCAAATTTGATTTGTTTTAATAAAACACCCTACGTCCTTTTTGAATAAACCGTTTCTTCAGGATTATGCTGGTATAGATTGATGTCTACCTCTAATACATAAGGAACCATTAGGAAAATCAGGAAGAATAATGTAATATTATTTGGATTAAATAAAGAATCAGATCTTAAAAACAATGTTCTAAAAATAATAAATGAACTGGAAAATGTTAAAATCTCAGAAAATGATATAAATGACATATATTGTTTGGGTCAAAAAGACAAGCCGGAAACACCAGTTTTGATAGAGTTTAGGTCGTATCAGAAGAAGATATTTATAATAAATAACTTCGTGAAAAAGGCATTTTTGTGTCACACGATCAGAGTGCTGTAGATCGAGCAACAACAAAAATTTTGTTAAAACATCGTTGGGAAGCAAGACAAAAAGGTATAAGAGCAACAAGGACAAAAACTCTTAATTTGCACAGAATTATATACTGTTGAAGAATTAGAACAGCACAAAGCTTAAGACAGTCCAGTAATTAAAAGTGCACCCTCAACGCCAAACTGTGAAAAAAAAAAACGAAAAGCGACTATTGAACGAGTTCCAGCTTCTAGAGGAAACAGATACTCAACCAGACAGTAAGAAAAGTAAAACTACTTCAGCTGCAGCTACCTACATCTTGCGTTCAAATTCGACAACTAATAAGTAACTATTCTGGTATTGAATTTCTTATATAGTTATAAATATAATATAGCACAATTAGTTTAGTTTTAGAATCTTATAGGTTTAGAATATAATATGTACTTGTAACTATATGTGTATGTGTGATTGTGTATGTGTGTGCATGTTGCATGTGTGTGTATGGGTCTATATACAGCGTGGTAAAAAAGTTCTGCATAAAATTCATATTTTCGTTAAACAATTTTGTTTCGAAAAACGGTGAGACCCGTAAAACAAAATCCAGAAAATCAACAATTGAAAAATACATATAACGTATATAAAAATAAATTAACACAATTGATTAGAGAAACTAAAACCACTGTTTATAAAAAGCAAATCTACGAAAACAATGGTAATGCTAATAAATTATGGAACACCATAAAAATATAACTGGTGTCAACAACAAAAAAAATATGTCATTTAAAAGGTAATAATAATGAAACAACTAATGATCTACAACAAATAACTAATATATTCAATAAAAAATTTGCTACTGTAGGTAAAAATTTAGCCTCGAAAATAAAAACGAATAATAACTATAATCTACCTAAAAAGAATTGTTCTCGTACTTTTATTTTATCTCCTACAAACGAAAATGAAGTTCTTTCTATCATAAATGAACTAAAAAACAAAAAAGCTCCAGGTATAGACGGCTTGAGAGCGGAGACAGTCAAAATTATAGCCAAAGAAATTACGAAGCCATTAACCTTAGTACTTAATAAAAGTACGGAGTACGGAGTACGGAGTACGAAGTAAGTACGGTACTTGTATTTACGGACTTCTTGAAGAGGATAATCCGAATACAAATCCAAAAGCTCAAGTAATCGAGCTTCTAAATATGAACACGTCACTCAACCTTCATGTTGAAGACATACTTTTGTCGTATAGAGTTGGCAACCATCTTGGTAAAAAACCCAGACCAGTTATTGTCGGATTTGTTAATCATGATCTCAAGGTTCGCTTATTGAAAAACGCGACGAGATTTAAAGGGAAAAATATTTTCATAGCCGAGGACCTCACGGTAAATAGAAGAAAAATCCTGTCATCTGCCAAGGCAACTGTAGGAGGAAAAAATGCATGGACTTTTAATGGACAGCTGTATGTTAAACTGAATGGGCGTTCTTTTAAGATACACAGTATGGATGACATAAATCGGTATATGCAGGAGCACAATTCTTAAACTATGTTTAGGGGCAATTATGATACAGATTCTAATTCTCACTTATCTGATTTTCTTTTTTTTTCCATTTTCATCTTATTTTTCTTGTAATTAAATTTAATAATTTAATTTACTTCTATATTCATTGTATTATTAATTTTAGTTTACATTTATTTCTTACAAGCTTGTTAATATTCAATCTTTACATAATGTTGGAATTACTAAATGAGCTAGATAATTATGAACGGGAAGACGTAGTGGTGTGTGATGATGTAATTGACTGTGTTGGCTATATCAAAGACGATAATAATTTTAATATTGTTCATTTTAACATCAGAAGTTTAAAAAAAAAATTTGATCAACTTCTATTATATCTTCAGACGTTTGATATTGACAATATTGATGTAATTATACTCTCTGAAACATGGAATTTAGATAATTTTAATATTTTGCAATTCCAAATTTTACTGGCTATTATAATCAATCAACATATAATAAATCGGATGGTGTAGTTGTTTTTGTAAAGAGTCATATTCGGTGTACGTCTGATATTGTTCAATTGTCTGAGTTGAAATTACTGGAAATCTCTTTTACATTGAATGATGTAAGATTTACATTGATAGCTTGTTATAGGCCCCGAAATCTGACTTAAAGACATATATAAGGGATTTGCAGACCTATTTTTTGAATTTGAGAAAATGTGATGTCAAAATTCTTATAGCTGATTCTTACGTGAACAGTTATATATGTGCCCTGGCTGAATTTGATCT
>NW_019416934.1:0-49460 GCF_000390285.2 Anoplophora glabripennis
ATTTTTTGGTTAAATTAGTTATTTGAATTCCAGCAGAAATAATTTAGATTAGATTATATCGGTCTGAATTTTATAAATTTTGTTCAAAAACTTACGAAAGCGTATTTATTTTCTAAACATATTTTAAAATGTAAATTTACTATAATTTTTACTTCATTATTAACTATTTACTGGGTATAGTATTACTTATAAATAAATAATCACTAATAAAATACACAAGAACAAGATAACTAAACTGAACAACTACTCGACATCATAAAATAAGGTTTTTAATGCATAAAGCTGAGATATAAGGTTTAAGTGAGGTTAGTTACATATACAATAATGAAAACATACTAAATTTATGAATGAAAATATGAGAACGGAAATCGTAATAACTGTCAGTCGCTAACAAAATGGTGGAAATATGGAAGACGCGGGAAACGTAGCTTTCCCTACTGATTGCTTGTATACTGTGATGGAGACTACACGAGTCACGAGTCTAGTCTCCCCGATCTGATAGATCGACGCACTTAGCAGTCTAGCACAGAAAGATTGCCTTGTTTTATTTTGTTATTTACCTGAAAGCTCAGTTGATTTTACCTATACTCCACGGTCGAAATTATAGAGAGTGATTCATCGCTAGCTTATGGACTAGTAAGGGGGATGAAGCGTGCCGGGAACGAAAATCCATTGGCGTATCTGCGTAAAAGGCAATAAGATATAGAAAATAATGAAAAAAGATAATAAAACATGACATATAATATTTTTTACGGTTTGCTGTATCAGGCACTTTGATCCATTTTAATTATTACAGCATTTTAAAACGTCCCAATTGTGTTTTTTTTTTAATTTATAAATTTATTATAGCCATGGAATTAGACCCCTCGTCTACGCTTATGCTATGACGTTTCTCAGGCCGGGTTAAATCAAGTCCGTTTACACCCACTAAAAAAGCATGTCCCTATTCGCTACCAAGTGCAAAAGACAGAGATGGAATATAGATCGACGTTCAGTGTAACTCGGTCTCTAGACGATTATAGATTCTATCGATGTGCGTAGCGAGCGGCACAAAGATAAATAATATTGAACCGTATAAAAATCATTTTATATTTTATACGCATTATGGTAATAGTGTTTTTATATTATGTCTTAGTCACTCTTTATAATTTCAACCGCGGAGTATAATAGACATCAGAAGTCAGAATATTTTTAGAATAAGTGACTTTTTAATGCAAGACACGGCCAACTAGGACACGGTTTTTTGACGTCAAAACAGCTAATTGGTAGCGAAGGGCACTAAATTCAAAAACATTTTCACCTGAAAGTAAAATTGTATGCTGTTTATAGCCTTAAAATATATTTTTTAAATAATTTTCTTAACTTCTCCCTTAAAATAAAAATCCCAATTAGGAATAAACCTCGCGACAAGCTTTCAAATCACATAACAACTTGAACATACTAATCAAGGAGATCGTCTCCATGATACTAATTACCATGTTTATAGTGACAACTCCACTTAGGAGCCAAACTTTGTAGACCATTGATGGTTCTGAAATGAACAATATTCTGCATTTTGCAAACAAATAAAGTGAAAACATGTATCAAATATTTATTTTACTTTAATAAAAATACAGAATAACTTGCAATATAAAATTTCACATTAATTTAGGTTCCTTTAATTCTTCCCCAAAAAGCACTTTCAGAGATGCAACTTTTGCAAGTCTTGGATGTTTTCTATCTTGTAACCTGAAAACAATATTTTGAAATATTCGTTTTGAATGTCAAAGCAAATACCTTTTCACATATCCAAATTAAATCCGTCTTCTATTTTATCATATTTTTTTCCCGTCAATATAAATTGTAAATGAAATTTTAAAAAGTTCATTTATAAACTCAAGTTGAATTTGTGTTTGTATTTAAATAAAAAAAAAAGTTTCCGCATCACAGCTTATGGCAGATTGGGATTCTTTATCATCAAATGGTGAATATAAAAACCAAAAACCTACTCATTTCACGAACATGTAGAATAAGCCTTGCAGCAAATCCAAGATACTCTTCTTTATTTTTCGCTTTCTGAAATACATGATTCTCCATTTCGATACTGTTTCTTGATATGTTCATTCCAGACTGACGAATTGCTTCTTCTCTAAAAAATAGTGATATAATGACCAACCAATTTCAATAATTAAATAAGTATTTTAATTAATTCTTACTAACATTTTGTTAACAACACATTGCCTAAATGTTTTGGATCTCCAAGAATCAGAGTTAACTGTCATTTTAGAAATATTACAAAACAAAATATAATTTAGGGATCAGTATGTTTAGAAAAAAAAAACAATATCTTGACAAAGAATAATAACTAATTTTCTATTTGGAGAACACTTCGTTTAATTTTAATTTTATATTTCACGAAATTATGTGCAATTTCCTTGCTCTATAAAGTACAACAGCCACACCCAACAGGCACCCAACCCATAAGCACAGGTTCTATTACCACATAACTTATGTGCTTTTACAATATTACATGTTTTGATTGTTTCGTGGCACACATTCCGGAAACCAAAGAAACAAGAAACAACTATTCCGTAATTTGTACCCCCCATACCCTCCTTGCCCCTTCCATCCCTCGCTAGCCAAGGAGCTGCCTTAGCAAAGTGCATCCCAGGCTGCATAGCCGCACTACCCTGCCCAACCATACCACACATAAACATGACACCACCCCCGAGGTTTACACAGACGAGCCGGCGAAGCAAGAGCGCCAGAAGAAAGGGCCCTAGCCGGCGGGGCCCAGCCAGGACAAAAGGAGGTCCCACAAAGCGTCTACACCGGCCACATTTGCGGTCGGGGTAGACGATGGATGAGGCCCACCTACGAAGGCTGTCCAGGCCTACATAAGAAGAGGCAGGATAAAGAGGCATAATCCCCCTCGATCTAAAATCATTGAGGCAAATTTCTCGCCATGGAATAATGGCGCGTAGCACAGAAAATTGCTTTGTTTTATTTACGTGAAAGCTCAGTTGATTTTACCTAATTGACTAATTACAAGTCAGGTCAGAATATTTTTAGAATAACAGATTTTCGTTAATCCAATCACAGTCAACTAATTTAATTAGTGTACTGTAAATCCGATCAGATATCAGATTAAAAAACAATCCATCAAGTATACCAATATTACCAATACTAAAATATATAATGCACCAAACACCAACGCTAAACGCTACCAACAATTTCTAAAGTTCAGTACAAAACGTTGAACATAACCTACAAAATTTTGTGTTCAAGTAAAAAATTTTCATATATATTGATGTTAATATATTGAATAATGTTTTACCATGTAAGTGTGTTACTGAGGTGTATCTTTTTATTTATAAATCTTATTTTCCGTTTCAGATATCTTTAGAACATGAAATTTTGTTACACCCTCAATATTTTGGACCTCAACTTCTAGAAAAGGTCAAAACTAAGTTGTATACGGAAGTAGAAGGAACTTGTACTGGAAAGTAAGGTTTAATTTCTTAGTAGACTTTTGCAAAATATACTTTACTTTTTTTAAGATATGGATTTGTTATTGCTGTTACTACAATCGATAGTATTGGAGCAGGCCTAATACTGCCTGGTCAAGGCTTTGTTGTATATCCAGTAAAATATAAAGCTATAGTTTTCCGACCATTTAAAGGGGAAGTGTTGGATGCTGTAGTAAGGCAGGTTAATAAAGTAGGAATGTTTGCTGAAATTGGGCCTTTATCTTGTTTTATATCCCACCATTCAATACCTGCAGAGATGGAATTTTGTCCCAATGTAAACCCCCAATGTTACAAAACGAAAGATGAGGATGTTGTTATTCATGCAGAAGGAGAAATAAGATTAAAAATCGTGGGAACAAGAGTGGATGCTTCTGGCATTGTAAGTATATTTTATATATTTTTAACATTAAACTATTATTTGCAGTAGTTTGGTAATATATTTGTTCGTAATTGATTTTTTCCCATCTTTGTGAAAACCTTTATTATAAGATTCATTATTCTTTGTTTTATTAAATTTCTCATATTTCTATTTCAGTTTGCTATTGGGACCCTTATGGATGACTATTTAGGTTTAATAAGTAATTAAGTTTTTTTATATGTACATTTTATATTATATTAAGAAAATAAATAATTTGATTTGTATTTTTTACTATTACCATTAAGTAGGTTATATAAAGTCGTTAGATACTCACTTTTTCATATTTCTACTTATAATCCGCATTTTAAAAAATGAAATAAAAATCATCAAAATAACGATTACCTTTACTTGATGATTTTAATATAAATATTCATAAAAACTACTTTTAGCACTGCTTTTGAAATCTAAAACAGTATCTAATGTTGTTGGTTGGTTTCACTACAATGATAAACCTGAGACACTATAGAGGTCCTCCGTTATTAATGACCGCTATTTCTTCTTCAGTCAAAGGCCGTCTTTTCCACCTCGATGGGATTTGGAAATCCCATAATGCTTCTCCTGGCTGTTGGTTTTGGTGATGCTGAATAGATCCAGCTGAAGCTGGAGTAGCAGCTGATGAGGTTTGTTGATCTCTTGCTGGACCATATCTGAATTTTATTAATCTTGCCCTTAATTTTGGAGTTAGTGACAGCATTCTTGTAATGTTGGATTTAAACATCGCGAATTTAAACTGGTTTTTAATGAAACAACCAAGAACACAAGCACAAAAAGTCTGATTTTGATTAGTTTGTAATTAGGTTAAATTTTTTTTATATGTATTTATTTTTATGTAACACGTATTGCCAACACAATTCTCAAAATAGTTCGTTTATTGCACAAATGGACCTACAGAGCATAGATAATTTATCAGAATACAGACACAGAACATCTAGTAATGTTTATAAAAATTTTGAAATTCAAGGAACACAAATTATAAAGAACTATTTTAGGGTTGCCAATATGAAAACAATTTGTCAAATTTGATTTGGGTGTCGATCGTGAAGCTCTCTGCTTACCTTACCAGTATCCAAGGATAATACATTCAATATCCAGTACCAAGGATTTTATAAAATCCTTGCCAACTAAAAAATGACTGTCTTACAAATAACAAAATTGCTCACATTAGCTGTGTTTATTGACCCAGACATAAACATAAAAAAAATCTAGGCTGTCAGCAGCATATGAGGGCCTTTCGATTTGGCAAAAATAGTAGCTAATAGCAACTTAGAGTTACTCTGAACTGATATTAGTTGCTAATAGGTACTATTTTAGCCAAAACGAAAGCCTCCATGGTCAGTAGCTCCAAAAGTTAAATCCTATTACTCCTATTAGTATTAGTGATTTTAAATCAATTTCAGAGATGTCGCGCCGTTCGTTGTTCTTGCCAATACAAAATGAAATACTAGTCTTCATAAGATCGAGTATTTTAAAATTCGTCGTTTAAGTTGCACAGGCACAGGTCGACAAATTAATTATTGTTACTTGACTCACGTTGGCTGAAAGTCTCCAAACCTTAGTAAATAACTACTTTTAGGGACCATAATAGCCATATTCGAGTGACTATAGTGGAATCTAGATTGTTTCAAAATTTGTGCCCTGACACTTCATTTAATTTCAAGAACGACTTTGGAGATTTTGATTTAATTTTGCCTAATTATTTATTTCGCAAATAAATGGAAGTTAGTTTTGACGAGCTTTTATAATTATTTTTATGCAAACGTCGTTGCCAATCGTGAATCTCTGTACATGAAGATATGTAGGTACGTTAAAAATTTTTTTTTTAATGTAGGGTAAAAAAATTATCTAACTGTGATACTGCTGTTTTTATTAATGCAAGACACGACCAACTAGGACACGTTTTTTTGACGTCAAAACAGCTAATTGGTATTAGCGATTTTTTTTCCAATAAACAGATTACGTATTCTCATTCAGCATCCCTTAAAACGTCTTATCGTAAAGTTTCATCAAATTCGATATGTCTTCAGACAAGCTCTCAATGATGAAGTTGGGTGTATATTGCATTAATAAAAACAGCAGATCACAGTTTTTTTTACCCTACATTCTAAATAAAAATTTTGAAATCGGCCAAAAAATAAAAGTTACAAGTTTGTATCACAATTAAACGCGATAACATGGAGTGCTCGCCTGAAGATGTATCGAATTTGATGAAACTTTGTGATGACGTTTTAAGGAATGTTAAATAATAATACGTAATGTTTTTTGGAAAAAAATCGCTAATACCAATTAGCCGTTTGGACGACAAAAAAACACGTTCTAGTTGGCAGTGTATTGCATTAATAAAAACAGCAGTATCACAATTAGTTTTTTTACCCTACATTTCAAAAAATAATTTTGAAATCGGCCAAAAAATAAAGGTGTTACAGGCGCTTACATCACATTTAAACGTGACTCCCTGTATGTATTCTGAAAAAATTTGTGGAATATTTGGCTAAAATCTAATTGTATTATAATTTATTTTCAGTAAATTTAGATTTCCGTATATTTAAAAATAAAATCTCAATTTTTTTCAATTTTTTTGTAATACACCTGTTAAACACTTTTGCACCAAAAATATAAAAAATTAGGAAATATCTTTCTGATAAATCAATTAGAATTTTATTATAGGGAAAATATTTTATTTTTTAATATTGACTACTTCAATATGGAAATTAAATTAGAATTTGGCCTCCTCAAAAAATAAAGACGTTGCAATAATTAGAATTTCAAAAATTTCCATGAAACTGTAAATTTACAATAATTATTTATTCACATGGGTTTATATAATAATTGAACCAGTTGACAAACGTACACTTACCTTTTCATCTTATAGTTTCAATCCAAATGTAGTCAAATTTCCAAGAATCCAAAGTTTCCGCCAAGGAGTACGAGTAGGAACGGAAGGTATTTGGAAAATCAACCGAAATAATTTTACTGAACTTTTATTAAGCAACATTAGTAGGAACGGAAACAATATTATTAGTTAAACCTTAAAAGTAAACGTAAAACTTAATTATGAACAACACCTTAACCTAATTTTATTAAAACGCAACGTTAGAATGAACGACAATGAAAGTGTTATGCCACAACTCAAGATATTGACTTACCCTAAACAAGTAATAATACTTTTATATGTCAAAGCGTATGAAACATTATAAACTGGGTGAACACTACACAGTAACACTACATCCTTACATATTATTAGCTAAATAACTTTTATCTTTTGCTATAAATTTATTCTCAAAGAAAACAACTCATCACAGAAGCTAGTGGATTAATTCTGGGAGAGTTTCGTTCAAAAGCGGCCCAATTCGGAAGTATCTGATGTTTGATATGGTCTTAAACAGTCTCGACAAAAAGCACTTCGAAACAAACAAAATTCCCTATCGCCGTATGTATTTTTTTAATTTGTAACACCCCTAGTTGCCAATTTAAACTAGTTCGATTAAGATACACAACTGACTCTTTAAAACCAAATTTACACTTATACTTGTAAATTTACATTTAGCAAATGTCGGTTTACATTTAATGTAAATTGACCTTTAGCACAATTTGGACAATGTAAATTTACAGTCATACTTATTAATTATAGGGAAAATGAAAATCTGTTCGGGAAAGAAATTATGATTTTGGTCTTATTAACTAAAATAATTAGTGGACAGATTACATTAAATGTAAATTTATTGTTACATTTGCCAATTACATGAAAAATAAAAAACCCGTTCAGAAAAGGTATTACGAATTTGGTAATTTTTTAATTAAAATAATCAATGGACAGATTACATTTAACGTAAATTGATGTTTAGTAACTGTCGATGTACAGTCAATGTAAATTTACAGTCAAAATTGCCAATTACTTGGAAAATAAAAACCTGTCCGGAAAACATTATGAATTATGAACACATTTGGTAATTTTTTGTTAAATAAAATAATTACTACATTTAATGTAAATTGACACTTAGTAATTGTGACTTACGTTTAATGTAAATTTACAGTCGCAATTGCCAATTACATGGAAAATGAAAAAACCGGTTCGGAAAAGGAAATATGAATTTGGTAATTTTTTGCTAATTAAAATAACTGATGGACATATTACATTTAACGTAAATTGACGTTTGGTAAGTGTCGATTTACATTTAATGTAAATTTACAGTCAAAATTGCCAATTACTTGGAGAATAAAAACTTGTCCGGGAAACAAATTATGATTTTGGCAATTTTTTGTTGACTAAAATATTGACACTTAGTAATTGTGATTTATGTTTAATGTAAATTTACAGTCACGATTGTCAATTACATGGAAAAGAAACCAGTTCGGAAAAGGAATTATGAATTTGGTAATTTTTTGTTATCTAAAATAATTAGTGGTCAGATTACATTTAATGTAAATTGACACGTAATAATTGTGATTTACGTTTCATGTAAATTTACAGTCACGGTTGCCAATTACATGGAAAAGAAAAAAACGATCCGGAAAAGGAATTATGAATTTGGTAATTCTTTGCTAATTAAAATAACTAATGGACAGATTACATTTAACGTAAATTGACGTCTAGCAAGTGTCGATTTACATTTAATGTAAATTTACAGTCAAAATTGACAATTACTTGGAGAATAAAAACCTGTCTGGGAAACAAATAATTTGGTAATTTTTTGTTAACTGAAATAAATAGTGGACAGATTACATTTAATGTAAATTGACACTCAATAATTGTGATTTACGTTTAATGTAAATTTACAGTCACGATTGCCAATTACATAGAAAAGAAAAAATCCGGTTCGGAAAAGGAATTGAGTTTGGTAATTTTTTGCTAATTAAAATAATTATTGGACAGATTACATTTAACGTAAATTGACGTTAAGCAACTGTCAATTTACATTTAATGTAAATTTACAGTCATAATTACCAATTAGATGAAGAATAAAAACCTGTCCGGGTAACGAATGAGTTTGGTAATTTTATTGTTAACTAAAATAATTAGGAGTGACAATTTTGCAGTGTGTGTGTGTTCATCAACTAATATTTGTACCGTCGAGAGCGCTCCCACCCTTAAACGAAATTTCCCAAAATTTGTTCCATAGCAGAAGCACAAATCCATATTATCAGTCGTCCCAACATTTATACAAAAAGGCAGCACTAGGCGGTTGTTTCATTGATATAAACATTACACGATTACACTTTTTTTCTCTTACAAAAAATGTTCCAGAGCAATCAATATCGAACGAATTTACAGAGTGCAGTTTTCGACGCCGCCCGGGAGCGATTCCGTCAAGAAAACGCCCCCCCGGGCGGGTCGTAAGTGACTTTGATTTAATTTGTGTAATTCCTATCTAATTCGTTTCACTTCCAAGTAAGTAACAAAGGAGCGCCAAGCGTAAGTTTGCTCATGCGGGAACATCTAGAACAGTTTGATTACATCGGCGCGACTCGGGCTCTTTGTTAACTGATCTTACCTGAAAGTGAGTTTGTAGATCGTTAAAAAATAATTTCTTTATATTTTTGTAAATACCTAGCTACGTGAAAAAGTGCGCAAATCAGGTTAAAGCTTTACTTTTATTACTTAGTCCACACTCGGCTAAAGCTAGCTGGTCATGTTTAAACACTTTGTATATTTACTATTTTAAAGTTAACTTTTCTCCTTACAAACTAAAAAACTAAACGATAGATTTAAAAACTTTTTACACAAAAGAGAAACTCAGGGCAATTAAAAGGTACACCTTTAGTTTGGCAAATACAATATAAAAATACGGCTAAAGTAAGAGTAAAAAATATAAGTATTAAAAAACGAAATAATCACAAAATTCCTTCAGTCTAAAAGCAATACTTTTGAGAAGAGAAATGGCTACCGATAGGTCTTCTCAGTTGATATATCAAAATCTTGAGTGTTAAAGTCTCAAGACAGTTTAATAGAAGCAGATGATATTATTACATGTAAAAATGGAACTACGTGTTCAACTTTTAACCAGACGATGGAGCCATTTTGTTGGCGATGATGTTCGCCTTGTTCTGACGGACCGCCTCGGCACGCTTCTCCTAAAAGGCAAACAGTCATAAATCCAAGGGATAGGTATAGGATGCAACTTTAAGTGGAGGCCAATTTTTAAAGGGTACTAGGACGTGTTCCCCAGAATACTAACCTGAAACACATTTTTCTGCACTTAAACTCTTGTCTACGCAACCACTGGGCAAATCCCAAACACAGTTGTACGTGTACGCTTATCAGTGTTGCCAGTTGTTACCTTTTTAAACAAACTGTACGAAACTTAGTGACAGAGAGAGAAGCTGTAAATTTTGTAAAAACAGATGTTTTTGACCTTTACATTTGCATTCATTCCTCTAGGACTAGAACGCCCCAATCCAGTCACGCGTGCTTTCGCGTGTGCTAACATTAAGTGGTGCCTAAAAATAGTAACACTTCGATCACGTGATTTTAACCTATACCATGCCACGTAAGACGAAAAGACTAGTAGTCTAAATGCGAAACCGCACACTTTCCTGTGCAATAAATGTGGCTCGTGGAGTTTTGAGAGTTTCAACAGTTTTTAGTACGGTTTTGCTTAAAATGGAGAAAGTAATTAAAAAAGGCAAATTAAAAGTGGCCTTATGCTTATTCGTGTCTAAATATGTCAAATAACAATCGAAAAAGAATGTGTTGGGTAAAAACGATATAAATGTGGGCATATCCCATTAATACATAAATTACGTGACAATTTTATCCCGAGACTATTTGAGAATGGATGCCGACTCATTTCAGATTTTGTTGGATTTGGTTTTGCCAACTCTTAAGCAAGACAAAACTTAACACTTTAATTTGTTATACTTCTTTATGTCTTGATTCGCTCAGGTTTATCACTGGTAAAAAGTAAAACGCAACTAAAGGAATAACTACGGGTGAAAAGTCTGCAGGATTGAAGACGTACTAGAACCAAGCAACTAATTAGACTTTACATTGGCACGCTTGCCGTTTTTACTGGAACGGGGCGTTTCAGTCCTAGAGGAAATAATGCAAACGTAAAGGTACCTAATGTGAACAAAACGTCAAACTTTAAAAAAAATTTCAAGTGTCCAAAAATTTGTGTTTTTCATGATTTTAAAAATATTTACAAATATTGATACGTGGATAGACATAAGTTGCTAATGTAAATAACACAGTTTTAAAATAATCAATTTTGCTCTTATAAAATGTAAATTTGAAATATTAAAAATTTTTTTATAAAAAATATTTTTTTACTTTTTTTTTTCCTAAAAACAGTGTGTATAGTCTGTTAATCTTAGTCTCAACAACCTCTGACACTGACTTTATTTAGGTGAACAACACCTCGCAACGAAATTATTGCAACAAAATTTTTCATTGAAAATTATGCCATTTTTCTAACGCGCATAGCTCCCATCAGTTTTCATTGTATCAAGACGATTTTTTTTTTATTTTGTAGGTAATTACCTGTACTTTAAAAAAAATATATGTATATACAAAATGTATGCGAGTCAATGCTGCATCTCCATGTTCTGACAAAGCGCAAGGATTTTTTTCTTAAAAAATTTGATTGTTTGACGTGTTAACCCAGATCTCAACATCAAGTCTCTACAGTTATTGTTTTTAACCGAGTTATGACATTTTGAAGTTATTCGTATGTTTTTAAGGAATACCGCACGCATCAGCATTACCCGACACATGTCGTGACAAGGTTATTGGTTGGACTTTGCGCATCATTTTGGCCCTGAAAGGGGCCGATTATATTAACCATGTGTCAAATTAGGGACACCATAGCTCAACACTGTCACAGTATTTTCTGATTCCAAACCTTTGGAGGTTAGCAGGAAGCCTCTCCAAGTTACGTAATCTCCTACCCATCATACCCATAGATGCTCAATGAGATTGAGGTCTGGGTTGTTAGCTGGATGAGGCAGTCTATATTGTCTACTTTCAAGTAGTCACGAGTTACCCTTGTAACATGGGTGTGTATTACCCTGCATCAAATAGGGTATGGGCTTTTTAGGACTAGAATGATGCGTAAAGTCAAACCGGTAACCTCCTTGCGGTATGTATCGCGTAATGTTGAAACTGGCGGTATTCGTTAAAAATGTACGAATAACTTCAAAATGGCATAACTCAAATAAAATCATAGACTTACATTTTTTTTTCAAATTGCTTATTAGAAAGTAAACTTTATGGTCCATGTATTATTTTCGAAAAAAAATCGGGGCGATCCAGGTAATGTGTCAAGCAATCAAATATTTTAAGAAAGAAATGCTTGGGCTTTATCAGGACATGGAGATGTAGTATCAAATCGCATCAATTTCACATAGATTTTTTCTTAAAGCACAGATATTTACCTACAAATTGAAAAAAAAGTTGTCTTGATATGATGAAAATTGACGGATCTGCATGCATTAGAAAAATGGCAAAATTCCTTTGAAATATTTTGTTGTACATAATATCAATCCACCTGATGTGATATGATAATCGGGCAGGTAACAAACATATGGCCATTTGGCAAGAAAAAATGGCCAAATCTCAGTTTAGTTTTCAATTTATCCGTTTGTAGATGTGTAATAAAGTAATTTCGCAACATTCTGCACGAAGTATTAGTTTTTACTGGAATATAAATAGAATTTGTACTGCCTTTTATTTCATAGCAAAATTGAAAATGGTACTTAGCGAAACGTCTGATATAGTGTAAGTTATTTATTTTAGCGTTTAATGAAGCTAACGTGTGTTTGTGTGTCTTCATTGTCAAATTTCTGTGTGCTATAAAAAACATATACCAGTTAAAAAAGGTGAGATTTGACAACAATGTATGCCACAGCTCTCAAATGAATATGCGCTCGTGGTGAGTGCAGTTATTCGAGTTTACACTAACCTCTCCAGTGGTGGGGTACAAAAATTTTCAAAAAAGGTCAAAAAAATCAGTTTTTACCACATAATTTGAGATAACAAACTTATATGTGCTTTTAAACCCTCCAAAGGTAGTCTCCGTATAAATATGGCCCCCATTCAAAGTTACACCCTGTATAACAAAATATTTGCAGAAGTACTGAGTTGTTTGATAAATAAAAAAAAGTGTATTTGAAAGTTTCCTGAAACAAAAGTTATAATTTTGAGAGAGTCACTGTTCATCTATTTTGTTGTGCTACGTAAGAAATTATAACTCACTTATAGAAGAATCGCAAAAACATCTAACTATGCAAATTTATGACATCCTAATTAAAATTTAATGTTTAGAGAATCTATTTAAAAATAATACAACAAATATATTAGCTCGTACGCAAAAGCCAGCTGCTACGCAACGTAAGTGTGTTAAGTGTGAAAGCGAAAAATAAAGTAGGTAGCGGGATACATACATTCTCCTTAATCTTTTCTAATTTACGCTGCAGCTCCTGCTCCCTCTTTTGCTCGGCTGCGGTAAGCTTAGTCTCTAATTTAATAACTTTTTCAGTCTTACGGTTCTCCTCCGTCGTTTCTATGGATTGCTTGACTTCTACCATATGCTCGTTCTAAATGTGGCAAAAGAATTATGATGAAAGAGTGCCAACGAAACCTTGTGTGTGTATACACAGAACGGGCAAATATTCCAACGCGCAAGTGAATTTCAAATCGGCATGGAAAAATGTTATTGAAAGTACAAAAAAAAAAAAATTTTTATGACTAATCTGGACTAATTTAAAAAAACATAAAGTGTTCACGAAATTAGTCGAAAAATTCACAATATTTGTGAAATGTCATGTTTATTGACCAATTTATTGGTCAAGTTTAAAGCAACTAACTTTTAAAATAAAAATCAATCATGATAACAGCAAACAGCTAATCATAATGAACATAATTGATGCCAATAAAAAATCAAGAACAAACACGTATATGTAACTCAAGTGAACGTAATTATTGAATGAATATCATTAAAAATCAACAAAATTGACCAATAAATTGAAATCAGTTCTAATGTCTCCAATTTCTTGGCCAATTTATTGAACCTAGTAAATTAACCAAAATGTTTGTGCATATTATGTATGAAAATAACTTGGCCAATTTCTTGGTCAATTTATTGGGTGAAAAACTGAAAAACATAAAACGAATCGTTACTACGCTAAACATATAAAAAAAGTGCAAACTGTAAAAAAAACTGGAATATTTCATTCTTAGTAAAATAATATTGGTGATATTTACGTGTTTCTTGGCAATCTCTAGCTTTTTTTTGATCTCCTGCTCTCTCTTTTGCTCGGCGATAGTGAGTTTATTCTCGACAAGAGCCGCAACCTCAGTCTTACGCACCTCCACAGTAGACTCGACGGACTGCTTTACTTCTAATGGCCGGTTATTCTAGTTAAAAAACAAAAAAGAAGCATGCTAAGTGATCCTCTACAAGCGGAGATGACTGGGACGGTGGATTATTTTAGATAGTGCGTACTTCTTTACCGATGTTCAGAGAAATCAGCATCGATGGGAAGGACAAATAACACAGGTCAACATTTGATCTAGGGACAATCGTCATAAGTGACCATTGTAGTATATGGTTTTTTTTTGGGTCGCTGATCACGAATCCAGTGTCGGTTAAACTCCATTACATCATGTTCAAGGTGATTTGAAGGTCAAATAAAAAAATGACCCCCAAAAAATCAGAAAAAATGCAGGCTTATGTTTTAGAGGTCACTGAACCCGAGTCTGAGGTTTGTTTACCCCTACCATACACCCTAGAGGTCAATCAAATACTTCATGAATGACCTCTAGGGTGTATCGTAGGGTAAACAAACCTCGGATTTGGGTTCAGTGACCTTTAAAACATAAGCATGAAATTTTTTCAGATTTTTTGGAGGTCATTTCTTGATTTGACCTTCAAATCGCCTTGAACCTGATGTGATGGATGGATGATTCGTGATCAGCGACCCAAAAAACCCCTATATACCTTAGTCCAGGGATGCACATACCGCGGCCCGCGGGCCGCATGCGGCCCGCTGTCGATGTTTATGCGGCCCGCCAACGAATTTTAAAAGTATTCTACTCGCCGCGCTCCGGTCCAAGCATATTATTACGAGACTAGAAATCTGTCGCATCAACTAGATTACAGATTCGCGAAACACGTCGATCCCCGAACAAAGTGGATGGTTCTCGATGTTTGGTAACTCGTATAAATACGACGCATCGCCGGCTACCGGGGCAGTTAAGTTTTGACTACGGATAAGCGAACGTTATACTGTTTGAGAACTGTAATCTGTGACGAGTAAATATTTCGTCGTTCGAACTTGGCTTTTACCGACTGTAACATATAATATTAATTTTGATATGGATAAACCAGGCCCCAGTAAGAAACGTAGTCGTAAGGTTGAAGATGAAAATCGACAGTTTCATGATATTTGGACCGAAAAATACTTTTTTATTTCATCGCATAACAAAATTGTCTGTTTAATATGCAAGAGTAGTGTTTCTATTCCGAAGGAATATAATGTGAAAAGGCACTATGAAACCCAGCATCCAACTTTTACCAAATTAACTGGCGAAAATCGAACGCAAAGAATTTCCACTTTACAACGGGAACTAATAGGCCAGCAATCTATGTTTACAAAACCAATTCAAGATGCTGAAACAGCCACTGAAGTTAGCTTTGAAATATCTCGAATAATAGCGAAAACTTGTCGGCCTTTTAAAGATGGTGAGTTTGTTAAGCAATGTTTGGATATCGCCGCAAAAAAAATTTGTCCGGAAAATGTAAAGAAGTTTGAAAAAATTCAGTTAAATCGGATGACTGTTCAAAGAAGAATTACCGCATTAGCAGATAATATAGAAGAGCAATTAGCTACGAAATCGAGAAGTTTTGAGTATTTTTCTATAGCGCTCGACGAATCTACAGATATAAGTTCAACTGCTCAACTATTAATATTTTTACGAGGTGTAACGCAAAATTTTGAAGTGAGTGAAGAACTGATTGGTATGAGTTCTTTGACAAGTCAAACCAGGGGAAGTGACATGCTCAAAGCTCTTCTAGAAAAATGTTCTATAATGGATTTGGATTTAACGAAAATATCTGGAATTACAACTGACGGAGCACCTTCAATGGTTGGAAGTACATCTGGGATAGTAACTCTGTTAAAAACATATTTACAAACTAAAAACATAAATACCAAGGAATTAATGCAGTTTCATTGTATTATACATCAAGAGGCCCTCTGTTCAAAATTATTGGGATTTGAAAATGTTATGAAAGTTGTAGTACCTACCGTAAACTTTATAAAATCACGAGGTCTCAATCACCGACAATTCAAACAATTTCTCGAGGATATTGAAAGCGAATATGGTGATCTCCTGTTTTACACTGAAGTAAGGTGGCTAAGTCGTGGGTTGACACTACAGCGATTTCTTAACTTGATTGAAGAAATCCAACTATTTCTGGCGGAAAAGAAAAACGACGTCCCCGAACTCGACAACCCTGATTGGCTGTGTGACTTAGCGTTTCTTGTAGACATCACAAATCACTTGAATGTCTTAAATACGCGACTCCAAGGCAAAGATCAATTGATTTCGCAGCTATACTCTCATGTTTCGTCCTTTCAATGCAAATTGAGTCTTTTCAGGACACAAATCAATTCAGCCAATTACGGCCATTTTCCGAACTACAAAAAAATTATGGAGAAGTTCAATAAAACTGACGTCAATTTCGCTCATGTTGAAAAAATTGATATTTTGATACAAGCTTTTGAAAATCGTTTTGTAGACTTCAAAAAAGTTAAACCGCTATTGGACATTTTCAGCAATCCTTTCAACATTTCACCCGAAAATGCGCCGGAATTAATGCAGCTGGAATTAATAGACATGCAAAATGATGATAATTTAAGAAACAAATTTAATGAAGGTAATTTACTCAACTTCTACCGTTGCGTTGATAAAAACGCTTATAAAGAGTTGCGAATAAATGCATTGAAATGCGCAAGCTTATTTGGATCGACGTATATTTGTGAACAAACGTTTTCAGTGATGAAACTTAACAAAACGAAAAACCGAAACCGTCTGGCAAATGAAAATTTGGAAGCAATTATACGTGTGGCTACAAGTAATGTGGAGCCAAATATAAAAAAACTTGTTAGTTCAATGCAATGTCATGCATCAAAATAATAAAACATGAAATATTACATTGTAATGATTACATAATTATTACAACAAACATTTTTGAAGGTTATTTTATTTTTATCATTGTATTTCATACTATTTAAAAATAAAAAATTTTGTGTTAATAAATATTGTTTGTAGTGGCCCGTCCTTGGCTTATATTTTTCCCGAGTGGCCCCTGTTCCCTATAAGTCTGTGCATCCCTGCCTTAGTCACTTCTGACAATTGTCCCTAGATCAAATGTTGACCTGTGTAATATACACTGTATGAAAGGGAGGAGGGGGGTTACGATTATATGTCCAAATGGATGATGCACGTTAAACGCTAGCAACAAGTATGTTAGTCGCTCGCAACTACAGCATCGCCAACAGAAAAAAAATATTAAAAGAGACTCACGTAATTCCTCAGCTTCTCCTTCTGCTCTTGTTCCAGTTGCTCTTTCCTGGTCTGGGCCTGACCCAGCTTTTCCTGGATGGTGGCCTCCAGCTGTTGATATTTGGCGGTGTTCTGTACCCTGACCTTCTGGACCTGCTCTTCCTGTTTGATGAGGCACATAAACATGCAAGCATCGGTGAGAAATGAAACGATGATGATGGAGGTGCAAAATAAGATAAAGATAAAAATAAAAAAACTACAAGCATGTCTCATTTCGCCAAAGTCTTAATTGGATGGAATAGAATAATAACTATGGAAGCGGCAATTCGACATACTTATGCAGTTTTGGATCGATGAAAATCTAAACACCGACAAGTTCGTTTTACCTCGTCTCTTACTGAATTGCAACTTACATGTTCCTTGAGGCGGTCCAGCATCTTCTTGATGTTGTCGTCGCGCTGCTGAGAAGCACTTTTCAGTTTCTCTTCGATGGCGGACCTCACTTCGTCAGTTTGCTGTTCGAGAGTCAGACGAGTTTTCTCCACATTTTCAATATGATCCTAAAAAGGTCCTTACTGTATTCTATGTCTTGACACAAGTTAATGTGTGTAACAATTTTCCAGTAATTTAACAAACATTGATGATGTGCTACGTAGTCAGGATACTATCATTGAAATCAGTGAGAAAAGATAATTGTAATTAATGCAAATGCAATACAAAAACTATTAAACAATTAATTACTTTATTAAAAACAATTTCTAGATCGCTGAAATAGCAAAGAAAGAGGTTTGATTGCACAACTCTATCTAAAGGCGGGTTCTCATTAGTGAACTTCATTGATCAGAATTGTAGAATCTATGCCGTTGAAATAAAATGGATTCATGTAAATATCCGTTCAACACTATTGCTTAATAATAATGGGGCATTCCACGCCAAATCGACCACTTTTAACCCTGACACCTTTCGATGTGGCTGAAACTTTTTTATTGTTTTCTACTCCATTGAAAACCACAGAATTTTTTTAAATTTTTTCTCCCAACCCAAAAAAAGTTTTTCAAAATTTGAGTTGTTGGGACGTTATTTTTTCAAAATTTTTAGTCGTTAAATGTATTTTTTGAAAAAAAAAATAAATCAAAATTATCTGGACCTATCTCCACTGTTTTTTTTCAATTTTCGAAAAAAAAAACAAAATTTCTCGATCACCATTTTTTATTTTTTTATTTTTTTTTTCTTATAAAAAACTGACATTTTTTATAAATCCTCAAATTTTTTCAGTTTTTTCCCAAAATTGAAAAAAATATATATAAAAAAAATATTTGTAAATGGTAAACATGAAAAAAATTCGATTTTTATTTAAAAAGTTAAGAAAAAATAGATTATCGTTTTGAATAAGTTTTTTTTTTTTTGGAAATTACATCGAAAAACAAAGAAAATGAAAAAAAAAGTTGTTATTTTGGTCCATTTTTGGACAAACAGTGGGTTTTAAAAAAGACATGCAACACAATTGAACTCAAATAAATCATTTTGAAACCATCCTCTTTTGATTTTTTGAAATTGTCATCAATCTGCTGCATAGAATAAATTTTTTCAATGTTGGGATTCTATATACATTTTCAAAAATTTTCAAAATGTGAAAGCTAAATTTGAATTTTTTTTTTTCAATCAATAAAAAGAACTTAAAAATGAAGACACCACCGAAAAAATTTGGATTTATAAAAAATGTCAAAATTTTTTATAAGAAAAAATTTTCAAAAATGGTAAACATCGAGAAATTTTCGTTTTTTTCGAAAATTGAAAAAAAAACTGATAGGTCCAGATAATTTTGATTTATTTTTTTCATAAAATACATTTAAAAACAAAAATTTTGAGAAAAAAACGTCCCGATAACTCAATTTTTTAAAAAGTTACGATTATTTAAAAAAAAGAACTATTTTTTTCAAAAATTCATTTTTTTTGGTGGGTGAAAAAATTTGAAAAAATTCTCAAGAGGTTTTCAATGGGGTAGAAAACAATAAAAAAAGTTTCAGCTAAATCGAAAGGGGTCAGGATTAAAAGTGGTCGATTTGGCCTAGAATGCCCCCTATTCAATAAAAGTGAGACATTTCTACTTTTCGTTAATCGATAGGACTGATTCAATTAAATTGAACAGAGAACAAGTGTTCAGTCACATTTAAATGATATTATGCGTGTTTTTGAGGTTAAATTTTTGTGTAATATTTTTTTTGCGCAACCTGTATCATGCACTCAGAGATGGAAACGAATCTCCTGTGGCTAAATATCTTAAAACTACTTGTAATTTGAGTCTTGCTGGAAGAGCGTCCTTCAATAAAGAATATTTTTTACTGGGGTGACATTTTGTGTAGAAGTTCTACAAATTTCTTTTTTCAGCCATGGTTTTTATAGGCATCCGCTAATAGTTTTACTGAAACACTCTCATATTTCCGTTTTAAGACCCATGATCTGACTCAGCAAAAATGAGATTTCTTTTTTTCCTATTTCTGATTAAGTTTTTTTAAATATTCACACGTAATACGAACGCCAGCAAGCGCAATTTTCTTTGCAACCATTTTTAACACCGACACTTTCTAGACTGTATATTCAATGTTCTTAAATTATGTGAACGAATTTTCAATTCTATGTTCACCTGAGTAGATTCACCGATACTGATCTATGAAGTTTGTGCCGCCTTAAAATTCTCTGATTAGATTTTATTTGGGAAATAATTTAACCTTCACAAACTAAATTAAATATTGATACATGTATTATAGCTGTTTTACATTGATTGATCAATTAAGTCGCTTCATCAAGAAATTGGACAAGTGTAATGCACCAAATCTGCTGTCAAATAACTTCATGAATTTATTCATCAAGTTCTTGACGAATTAGAGCATGTTCTAATTTTCGTCAATTTCTTCGTGAAGTTCGGAAGTACCAACCCAACAGATTTCCAGCCTCAGATCAGTAATGAGGTTATGTTATTGGAATATGTAAACAATTATGTGGCGTCGTACTAGTGTTCCATTATGTTTACTGATTTGTTACTTACAAACACTAAGATTTATATAACATGTGTCAAAACGGTACCGCTGTTGTATCACTACACTTATGAGTGGAAAGGTGACATCTTTGAAATTTATTTGCTTCTTTGATTCGTTGGTAGAACTGATTCATGCGTCAAAAAACTTGACAAAGTCTGTAGCAGTGTAAAACCACACTGTTTACCAATAAATTCATGAATTAATTCATGAAGAACTTCGTCAATTTATTGATGAATAAATTGTCAATGTAAAACAGCTTTTACAAAACCGATATACACAAAATCAAGAGGAAGTAAATAACCAAATGTTAAATCAAGGAATTATCACAATATCAAATTCACCTTAGTCATCACCTTGGTCCCAAAAGAGTCAGACGCCTCCGGAAAACAGAAACGTCTTGACTACAGAAAATTCAACAAATAGTAGGAGATAAACATCCTCTCAAATATTTCTGACTTATTAGAACAATTAGGCAAATGAAAAAATTCTACCGCAGACTGAAAACTCACCTTCAGTTTGGTTTTGAGGTCAGTGATGTAAGCTTCTCTTTTCTCCGTGTGGAGCTCCATTTTCTGTTCCAGAGCATCGCGTGTAGCAGCTATGAATTGACTAGTCTGTTCCTCCTTCTTGCGGGACGCTTCTTCGATCTTCACCATTTTTGCCGATAGAGCTGCGATTTTGTTGGATTCCAATTGCTGTAACAAGAGGACAAATCGTGATTTGCGATTTTTTGACGAAAGATATTGCGAGTACGGACCTGGCGGCGTTCCTCGGCCGCCTTGAGCTTCTCTTCGATGTCCTGGACGGACATGCTGCTTTTGGGGGAGAGCTGCTTCTTGGGAGGAGCTGTCTTGACCTCCGGCTCGCCGAGGATGACCTCGTAGCGCAGGCCGCCCCTGGTCTTCTCCTGGCACCTGACCTCGGTCGCTGCGAAGGCAAAAAGACCGTATAAATACCGCTAAAGCATGTCGTTACACTACAAATACACGTAAGCCAAGCCGCGTAAAATTAGTTGCACGTAAAAACAATTAAAAATAACTATTAATATAATGACGACGAAGATTAGTAGGATTATTAATGCTTTGCTGATAAATGTGTTCTCTTGTGGTCGCAGTAGCATATCCTTTTTACTTTTTTCAAGTATAAAACGTTCCACTATTAGTTTATACAAATATTTGTAGACCCACACAACAAACTTAAAAGTTATATGTAATGAAATATTTCTTGGTGTTCAGATATTTCTGATGAATTTACATTAAGATGTCGTGAAAAAAAGGAAGAGATAAGAACTTTAAAAAACTACTTTGTGAAAGAAATAAAATCTTGCCTTCTACATTTACCATACAGGGTGTCTACGGTATACCTTTATACGCGCAAAAATATCGTTTTAAAGACTTATTTTTTATTTTCGGGGAAAAACATATTCATGTAATTGATAACTTCCACGAAAAATTTCTTAATACTACAAACAAGCACAAAATTACCAATTCTAAAGTACTACAGAGTGTTTTTATAATGCTTGCATGCATCTTGATGTATTTAATAGTAGATCAATGTGACTAATAAACATTTTAATGCAGTCCAAAGAACATGCAAAAACTGTTACGGAATAGTATTTTTTTTTTGTACACACAATACATATTACATATTTTCATTTCGACACAAATTATTCACGGTTGGCAGTTATGTTCCATAATTATAGGGCGGTTCTCTTCTCCCACTTTGCAGGCACATTCATAAAAACTTTTCCGCAAGCCACCCCATCAATTTAAGTCGGTGTAAAGAGGAAGTGGCAAAATTGAGGAAAAACGGCAAACTCGACGACATCATTATTTAGAATGAACTGTTCCGTCGCAACGGAAATTATTTTTAGGGGCATTTAGGGCTCTTGTTCATATAAAGGGTGTTTTCTAAGTTCATATCGTAGCCTCAGCAGGTTGCTCCCTTGGTGAAATAATGGTCTAAATCCACTAGTATCGAGATAAAGGGCGTTGAGATTTAAAAATATCGCATTTGTTTAAATATCGCTGAAGATTTTTGATGATCAAACTTTGAAATAATTTACCCAAATAAAAACAGGCATTATTGACGGCATTGTCATTAAGAATTTCGAAATTTCGACGCCACAGAGTGTTTTGGGAAGTACATGTAAATTGATAACGGTATTTCTCGAGGAACAATGCTTTTCACTTCAGTAGATAATAATTTTGTATTTAAAAATGAGCTTATCGCGCAGTTGAATACATAAATCCAAAGTAGGTAACTAAAAAACTATTTATTTCATAAAAAACATCTACAGAGGCACTTGAACAAATGTGGTACTATTTTAATCTTCAGTACCTACTCTGTAGTTTCTTCTTCTGTATCAAACTGAATGATGAGTTCATGAATGAATTTCTGTTACACAGATACGGTTAAATGTTGATAAGAAAAGGACAATTATACTGTTTTGCTTCAAAATATGAACTGGTTAGCCCCTCCTATAGAATCTTGACAATCTTGTGTTTTATAATCATGGTGTCAGTACCAATATGTTTTCTTGTCCTCCATATGCAATGTGTCTTAATTTTAATAGATAATTCATTCTATAGCCCAAACAGTCGAGCCGTACCACAGCCGGCCTCAGTCTGTTATTGTCGACCAAACTTGAGAGAATGAAAAGTCCGAACGGTGCGAATTCGCACTAGTGTGACTGTAGTGTGGCCAAATGTATCATATAATCTAGAAATAAAGTGAATTGAAATGAAAATTTCCGATTTTTTATCTCATTTTCCGTGTAGAATAGACTGGAACATTGTTTATTTAGTTACCTATTGTTAATAATTTTTTTTCATTAATAATTTAATTGTAACATGTATTTGTCAATGTTTATGGATAATATTGTTTAAATTAATATTTTTATACAAGAGTGCAAAATAAACATCAATTTACAGAAAAGGAGCTAAATATGACAACTTCAAAAAATGTATGTGTATATTCGAGATACCCGGAAAAATCGATATCATTTTATCAATATGGGGATTTTTTTTCTTAAAAATATAGACTTTGAACTTCAAAATCATGTTTTTACTCTTTCTCTAGCCATTATTTATTTAAAAAAATACGAATTAAAAGAAAGTCATATTTCGAAAAATGTTTTTTTTTCAATCGAATTTTTATTAAACAATTTTTCAAAACTAATTACATCATGCAATTCCTCAGAAAATTTGACCCGTTTTGATACACATGGTGAGTCATTAATAATGGTACACAGCTTAATGGCAGATTGTTAACGTCAAAATATAGCGATTGAGCCAAAAATGCCTTAGTCAATTGTTGCTTCCTCGTCCTTCTACAGGGTGTTAAAGTTGAAAAATTATTTTTGATTTTTTGCTATATTTTAAGTATGTATGGATCGATAGTTTTGAAAACTTAGTTCTACATTTTTTGAGGTGGTAAATATGAATATGTTGGGGTTACGTCTAGGGGGCGCAGGCGCTAGTTATACTGTTCTATTAACGTAAAAATATATCCAACTTTTTGTATTTTACAATTTTAAATTTTTTAACTAGATATTATTGAACTACGTTTATCGATTTGTAACAAGTATACCCTTTTTATTTAGAAATGAACGTAATTCAATAATTTCTAGTTAAAAAATTGTTTAAAATGGTAAAATACAAAAAGTTGGATTGATAGGACAGTATAACTAGCACCCCCTAGGCGTGACCCCAACACTGTGCATATTCGTATTAGCCATCTCAAAATACGTAAAACTACAAATTTTCAAAACAATCGGTCCATACATACTTAAAATATAGCAAAAAATCGGAAATAATTTTTCAACTATAACACCCTGTAGAAGGAAGAGGAATCAACAATTGACTAAGGCATATTTGGCTAAATCGCTATATTTTGTTAAAAATCTGCCATTAAGCTGTGTACCATTATTAATGACTCACCCTGCATATACGTTGTTTTCGTTAACAACTAAACAAGACATCCAATTCCAAAATCCCAATTCGCACTAGTGTGACATTTAATGTGGCCCACCCCAAATGTAACCTTTGAGGATTAAGTATTTTTATTATATATTTTAATTATTGCACTTATATCATGTTATTTAACATTTTCTGTATTTTGACATTTCTCTAAGAATGTTAAAATCCCGTCACACCTATAGAGCCACAGAACAGAGAAGAATCTACTCCTTTTCAATATGGTTGGCTTGCTCCAGGTTACAGTTCTTTATCCTTTTAAAAATTATTTATAGAAAAATAGAATTAACTTCTATTACACTTGTATCATGTAAAATAGTGAATTATGAAAATTTTTTGCACAATTTACTGGGTGAAAAATAGATAACTGAAAAACAAGCAACTTTAACGAAAACAATTCAATAAAACTTGTGCGAAATAATCTATTGTTGGTATAACACTTTCTCATCGGTAGAGAAATGCCAAACCAATTTAGGAAACTCTGGAGTAATGTTTTTACGACGCACCCAACAGCCTTCGCGCTGGAACCAGATGGTCGCGGGCGGTGGAATAGCCGCCTCCCGTCGTTCCTTCATACTCCCCGACATGATCCCTTGACACGGGCCCGTTCCGCAGAGCAGATGACGCTTTCTCTTTCCTCGCGGCACTCCCGGAGCGCCGGGTGACGTCACACGGCGGCGTGTTCGAGGTAATGGCGGAGGCGCCGGTAACGCGGCGTCTCGGCGTGTTTTCCACACAGACTTCCCGGCTCCGGCCCGAGGGGGATCGATACGGCTCCAGGCAACCGCCCGCGCTGCCATCAATTGTTGATGAGGTCCCCGGAGAAATATTCGGGGCCCCGCGTCCGCCGACGTCGGTTATTTATGCGGGGTTTACTGTCTCGTCAAAATACACCTCCCGGCATCGTCTGGTGAGCCGCTACACCGAGCAACGCTTTTATATACTTTTTTTCAGGAGAAAAGAAAGTACACTCTATGTTTATTAAATATTTTCCAGAAACGAAGAGATTAAAAGCACTCAAAGCATTTGTGACGAATATTTCGTTGCAAATACTCGCATAAACTTCGAATATGCTAAAATATTCAATTGAAAAAAAATAAGTAAGCAGAAATCTATGAGTAATTTTTTTAATATTCCTATTTATTCCTATGAATTCCATACATGAGTTATGAAAGCATTGTGCTGAATATTCATTGCAAATATTCGCATAAGCTTTGAATGTTTTAAAATATTAAGTTTACAAAATTATAAAGAAAATAAGTTGGCGAAAATATCTATCTGAGATTGTTTTTTATTTTAATATATTTCTACTTCGCATTCTGGAAATGAGCCAAAAAAAGCAATGTGACGAATATTTCACTGCAAATATTCGCATAAACTTAAACTATTTGAACATATTCGATTTACAGAACTGGAAACAATTAAGTAAACGAAAATATCTGGGTAAAATTGGCTCACAAAAGCATTGTGACGAATATTTCACCGGAAGTATTCAAACAATAATTCGATAATTTGGTATAGGCAACTTGGAATAATCAACTTCGCAGAAGTACCTGATATTTGTTTTTTACTCTATATACGAGTCATAATAACTGTGACGAATACTTCATTGCAAGTATTCGCATGACTGAAAATTTTAATTTGTCAATTTAGGAAACTGGAGACAGTCAAGTTAACAAAAAATATGTGTGAAATTGACCTTACTATTTCGTAATCTATAAATGAATCACAAAAGTTTTGTGTCGAATACTTCACTGTGTAATCTTCAAATATTTTAGAATATTCGATTTAGGAAAATGAAAAATTTTAAGTCAGCATAATTGTCTTTTTTATTATCCTTCCATTTTGCGAGCTAAGTCGTAAAAGCATTGTGACGAATATTTCACCGGAAGTAATCACATAATCATCGAATATTTGAAAATATTCGGCATAGTGAACTTGTAACAATCAAGTTAGCAGAAATATCTGTAAATATATTTTCAATTATTTCATTTTGTACTCTATAGATGAGCCGTAAAAACAATGTGACGAATATTTCACTGTAAGTATTTATAATTTTGAAATTTTTATCACATTCGGTTTAGATAATTGGAAACAATCAAGTAATCTTTTCTATTATCCTTCTATTTCATAGTCTATAAATCAGTCGCAAAAGCACTATGTCGAATATTAACTGCGTAAATTTCGAGTATTCGATGTAGGAAACAGAAAAACATGAGTTAGCACAAATATCTAAGATTGTCTTTTTTATTATCTCTATTTCGCACGCTATGCCTACATGAGTTGCAAAAGCATTGTGATGAATATTTTACTGCAAATATTCACTTAAACTTGGAATATTTTAAGATACTCGATTAAGCCAACTGGAAAAAATCAAATTAACAGTAATATCTGAGACTGTCTTTACTGTCTGTTTATTTTGTATTCTATAAATAAGATGCAAAAGTATTGTGACGAATATTTCACATGGTAAACACTGAAGATGATGTATGAGATTATCTTTTGTACCTTTCTATTTTGTACTCTATAGATAGATGAGTTATTAAAGCATTATGACGAATATTTCACTACAAATATTCGCATAAACTACGAATAATTTAAAATATTCGACTGTCTCGAGGGTTGTTTTATAACCCACACCTTGTTGGTGATCAGAATTAAGAGGTCGCTGTAGAAAATTTATGAACTCCGCCAAATATATCATAAATGAGTCAGCCTCTCGACAAGGCCCGACCCAATATCCATCTATTAATAAATTTCAAATACGAAAACCATCCCGTTAAAAATTCCAAAGGTCATAAATCAACCCACATCGATTTCCACGGCGTAGGCAATGTCAAGGGCTCGTGTCGAGATAATAAAAAAAACCGAAGCAAGTCTCTAATTAGGTAAGTAGCAGGAGATAACGTCAACAAACAAGCCCCTTAACGCTTAGCGAACGCGTATTCAGAAGTTGCGCGAAAAGCAATTTCGCTAATGCACATTTACATGTGTACCGAGCATAATTGAGTATGAAATTCACCATTAGGTCACACTGTTAGGCGACGATTAGTATAATAGGGTGCCGTCAAAATACCGGAAAGAAAATAAAAACACAGACCGTCTGACGCGATAGGGTTCTGCGAAAAATGCGCTGGAATAATGAAATTTCCACAAAATCCATATTTGGAGCGGTTCCAAGCAACTCTCAATGGATTTTTGCAATAAACTAGGCGAAATAGATATGAATTATGTATTTGACCGAAAATGTAAAGAACATTATTAAATACACGTTCAATAATAGCAAGTTATATTACCTATATATAGGGGGAGTGAAGTTTCTTTTTATAATTATATATATCCCAACAAAAAAATTCCTATGAGATTCTTTTTAAGTGAAATGCATTTGAAAACCCCTTCACTATGCCGTAGTTTAATATGCAATAATTGAAAAAATGAGGAATTTTCGTAATTAATACCTAAACATCAATTTTAGACAGTTAAATTTAAAAAATGTTCATCTTCTTGCAACAGCATCGTTTTCTCCTGACAAGAAATAGGCTCTAACCATATCAACCCTTTCTTGAATCGTACTAAAACATAAACGTAACAGAATGAAGAAGTAATGTCGTATTTGGGCGTACCCGTTTTGCAAAATTAACATGGCAGTTTATTTTTTACCCGTTTGCCATCCCGTCACATCATGCCAGGTGTGAAATCAACTAGCAGTAGCGGCATTTCAGAGACGGCAATATAGCATCGGATTCTGTTTAAATTTAAACTGATCACGATTTCATTTTGTTGCTGTTTTATTTACTGAGGATTAATCTCGTATAGTTAGCAAAACTACAAAACTAGAGATTATTTGATACTATTATTTGTAAAAAAAACTGACCCACCACTTAAATTTACACCCCGTACAAATCGTAGCAAACAAAATATTCAAGAAATAAATATTGCCGAAACAATTAAAGATTTTTTTTCTAATTTTATCTGTTGTTTTTTCTGGCATGATTCTTAAAAACGTGAAAATCTCATGGAAAGAAAATAATATTGCCAGTTCTGGGTCGTGTTTCTAAGACCCCTTAAGGAAAAATTTGAGGTCGACATTGATGTGTGTCAAACCTGGATCCGCAATGCGTCTAGACAATTTCAGCTTTTAAGACAGCTGTGTGGTATTTATGGCAGAGTGCCACACGAAAATTCCCTCGAGCCTTGAATTTCGTTTTATTTCTATTTTCTGATAGATCGTTCCGCTGTCGATGATATTCCGTTAAAACTTCCAGAACAGAGACGTTCTCACGCAAAGTTTGACCATCTTCTCCGCAGTGTGAAAGGGGTAATATTTATTACGTTCTTTGCTACGGAAAAACGCAATAAATTTAAACAATTATGCCGTGACTTAATGGGACAATTATTCAAATAGGATTCCGATAATAAATTGGCAATTTTATCAAAATAAAAAAGAACAATCGTAACCTATAAAGTCACACGAACAGGCATAATATTTATAGATTTTGGGCCATATTTAATGTGATTTATATTTTTATTCAAATATGACGTAATACACGTGGTATACCTTATTAAAAAATGTAATTTCATCAAATAATATCTCGCAAACACAATTTTTATTTGTTCTAGTTTTTAGGTCATTCAATTAATTTTGCAGATTCAATAATAACGAAGTTAATCATTGTGGGAATTTAATTTGGATCACCCTGTACTACACAACTCCCTTTTCCGGCAATTTACAGATATACCACTGAACCCTGCGATATTTCCTTTTTCCGGACAGATATTTTTCGTCCGGGGGTTGTTTTTAGACCGGAAGTTTCAGGTTAAAAAATACATCCGGTATATCTGCCCCCATTTGACAAAGCGGACTTGAAGTCAGAATAACACCAATGCCGTTTTCAATTTTCTTTTTATTGGAACGGAACCGAAAAATGTAAGCATATACATACAGGGTGAGTCAGTTTTTTGTTGTAGGATTTTAACAGTTGATAGAGATTCATTTTTTAATAAGAAAAGTTCCTATAAACGTAGGTCTTAGAACGCTTCGTTTGTGAGATATAGGGTGTTGAAAACAAACTTTTTTTAAGTTTTCTTAATATCTCTAAAAGACCAACATATATTAAACTGAAATTTGCTATTAATAATACATTAGTTATGTTGAATAAAACAAAGATATCTGTTATCCATTTCACCCACCAGTGACGTGCCTGAGGTGGGTTACTGCCCCCTTTAAAAAAATAATTCGTACGCCCGTGGATTTTTCTGGAAAATAACATCATTTTAAAATTTTTTAATCAATTCTGAACAAAACAGCTCTCTTTCAATTTTACCAATATATGTTGGTCTTTTAGAGATATTAAGAAAAATTCTTAAAAAAAGTTTGTTTTCAACACCCTATATCTCACAAACGAAGCGTTCTAAGACCTACGTTTATAGGAACGTTTCTTATTAAAAAATGATTCTCGATAAACTGTTAAAATCCTACTACAAAAAACTGACTCACCCTGTATAACATAAACATATAAATGAGCATTTACATTTAAAATTCGTGAATCGTGCAAAGGAAGGCAGATGGCACTTTGCCAATTTTTTAATACTGCCAACTACCGGTCTGAATCAGACACTGCAGTAGAATTCTAGTGAATACGTCTACAATACAAAAAATGCAAGTGGTTGCAGCGTTCTGCATTCAATATATTGCTATTGGACGTTAAATATTCTTAGGTATAAAATTAAAAAAAGCAAAAAATATAAATGCTATATAATGCTTTAAATAATAAACCTAAACACAAAAATTTAAATTTCAACGCTACAAAATAAAATCCTCTAAAAATGTACGAGTAAAAAATAAACCAAAAAAGCTAAAGGGTATACTGTAGTTTCTACTTACTAACAAACTGTACCCTTTTTGGCTGGTTCGCTATCGTCGTCCTTGGTTTCGTTTTTACCTTCGTTATTGGAATTTGTGTCCTATGAACTGTAAAAATTCGGGAAATACTGATTTTACAACAAAAACACTGTATTCTCTATCAAAAAACAATCTTTCACCTCAATTACACCTAAATATTCGCACAAAATCATTATTATCCTTCTCGTTCTGTTACACCAAGAGCGAAGTCAATTGGATTCAAATCGGGTATACCTCGTGTATATCCCACGCAAATATACTTAAAAAAATATATTTACAAAACCGAATATGCTTTAAAAATGTACCGACTGATCATAATATTACAGAGGCGATCTAGCTGGATGATACGCGTGTAATTTTATACCAGCCGTCCTTAGAACAACCGCAACAGCGGTGTCAACAGCCTGGAAATGGGGGAGATGGGGGGATGTCTTAGCAATAACGTGATACGGATGCCGTAGAAGTTCGGCAGACCCGCCGTCGTCAAATCCCAATTTATGTCCCGAAATTTGGGGGAGAGGAATAATTTAATGCCGCAGACAAACAGTTGGGTAATAACGCTGCGGAGAGATGGAATAGTATCTTCCACACCAAAGGACGCCTCCCGAAATCGATACACGGTGGTGCTATTCTGCTGATGTCCTATAAGTTTTTTTTTGTTTACACAATAATTTTATTGACTTTAATATATCGCGTTTGCACACCCTTACCCATCTATTTTCTTTGGGATAAGTTCTGAATCATGCTTGTACATCTAATTATAAATTAAAAATCAATCAAACGATATCAGAACGGCACCAACTTTCCACAGGTACGATCGGCGAGCAATCACCGGTAACGATCCCGTAACTTTTCTACAGCCGATAAAATCTCCACCGATTCACTTGATATACTGTTAACAGCCCGAAAAGTCGTTAAGCCGGCCCATTAACTCCGCCTAACAATAATTATAAGAGAGTGTTAATGGCGCCCCCTTCCGAATCCCATTCGGAGTCTCGCTTAATTGGATCCGACGAATTTTTCAGCTCGGTCTTATGTTTAATTTCCGAAATTCCGTGGAGGAGAAATCCAGGTTAATTTGACAATTTTAGAGTCGGTAATGGACGGTGATACAACTGGGGGAATTTACAACCTCCCGTTTCAATTCTGTATATTTATTATTTCAGAAAAAAAAACATTAATTTATACGTGGTAGTTCAACAAAAATATTTTTTCCTATATTTGGTGCATCCTTAAGCAATTTTAAGCAAATTACAAACGGCAGCTATACTCTTGCTCTTCTTGTTGGTCTTGGAATTAAATGTTTGGTATTTCTTTATCACAAAACGGGTAAACACCAAACAATGAACAAAAACATGTTAAATATCTTACATAAATCTTTTGAAACAATTGAACGACCGTATTTAAATTATTAAGTTTAAGTAATTATCTTCTTATAGAGATACAACAAAAAGACATTACATCATCGGTCAAATCTGAAATACATGCCAAAAAGGAAGAGAACTGGAATGAAAAATAATTTTTTCACATCATACATTTATATCCTCCTTTACCTATTTGGCAATCTTGACAATAACGCAAACATGGAGTAGTTCAATGACTCATCTGGCCGAGGACAGTGTCCTAATGTAATGTGAATCGTTTAGGAAGCTAATTTTAGTTGCTTTAACGGTTCGGTTCATTAAAATTGCGGATAGCTACTTTTTTAGGAACAAGAAAGTGAAGGTCCGAATTTAAATACTTGTCCAAAATATAAAAACCGTTGCCAGAGCATTCAACTTTAAGATATGTTTGCATTTATAGGTCACCAAAAAATACTTAATATGATAATTGAAATTATTTTTCATTTAAGATTGCGAGTTACCGCATTGCAGTCAAGTATGGAGAGTTTATTACAAGCGCGAGTAAAAAAAAAACATTCGAGAATATAAAACAAGTACATATCAACCAACATTATCCGAAAATACTTGCTTGCTTCGATATATTGTTAAAATTGGCGATAAGAATGACAATTACGATAAATTAATTTGACGTTTGTAATAAAAATCCAAAGAGGCCAATTGTCCAAACCTCAGGCGGACTTTGCTACAGGACCTCTACGGACTGATCATGGCATGGGATTGAACGTCGACCTTGGTACCTTGCAGTATACTAACCAGAAACGGAACCTGGCCTTATTGTTATTGCATTGCATAACCTCTATATGTCATAAATTGCACATTCATTTATTGTAAATAATCAGTGCTAGACAAGGCAAAGCCTAAAAGACAGTGATATAGACATCAGTTGAAAGAGGAAATTTTAAAATTATTTATCGTGTAAGGCAAAGTCGACAAAATATTACCAAGTTCTTTTTTTGAGTGTATTTTCCAAAATTAATGGCGACAAATCGTCCCGACTCAAGAAGAATCATTTCAGCAGAGAGAGAGAGAGACATCGAAAAACTGCGAGTACATGACAGCATGACAATATATCATCGATCTTTCCACGACATTCAATAACATCTCCCAAACGACGGCGCACGCCGCAAGAACGGATATTCCTCGAACCCGCAAGGGCCCAAAACAGAAAGTCACCTCGTGACAGGCTCTGACTTCTTTGTTCCCACTTAAAATCCAAATAAGGCAGAGACCGGCTTTGTGGTTTATTTGAACTGGGAATCGAGGTCGGCTGTGTCGTATTCGTGCTCGCACAAGCCACAAGTGAGTTTGCACTGAGGATTTATGAAAATAGAGCGGGACAGCGAGCGACGCGACGGGGAAAAAAAAGCGACGTTTCAAACGGTTACGCTTTAGGTAAAGCGACGTCGCAAATCCAATTACATCAAATGGAATTAGGGAAATAAGTTAATTTCAGATAATTTGATTACTTTCTTGTTAGCGGATCTAACGAGGTGTTCGATCTCTGCGAGTCGCCTGACATTGTCAATTATGACCCCGTTTAGCTTATTTATTAATTTTGTCACCAAACGTTCCCTAAAACACGTTTTTTTCTCAAAACTTAAAATAAAATTACAAAATTATAGAATTTAAAAGCACGTAATCGAGATTTTCAAAATAGTTTCTAAATCTACAAAACCAACATATACCTAGGCCGATATTTAAAAAATAGTGGTTGATCTACATTTTAATGTTAATAAAAACTTATTTTAGGTATAGCTTCTAAACCATATGAAAGGATATTGAAGGACAACAGACTTGAAGTTAAAATTACGGAGCTGTACCGGAAAAGTTCCTATTCCTTTGTACTTCGACAAGTTTATCCTATATACCTGTACATTTTTTTACTATTTCGTATAGTATACCGTAAGTAAAGTAGTAAAAAAACTATATATGTACTTGCACTTGTAAAAGTACAGTGAGAAGAAGTGATGCTATTTCTACTGAAATGAAGTATTAAAACATTGGCAGTTTTCCCTTTTGGAATACTGAAAAGTTGATTAAAAAGTGTTATAGTCTTTCCGAAGTGAGTTGAACATGTATAAAAACGCCTTGCAATAAAATTTAATGAGTTTCATAGGCGTCCATAAAAAGTTTTCTGCTAAAGGTAAAAAAATAATAATTTGTATATAATGTGTAGAAAATGTCTAATGTTCATTTGGCCAATAACATATTTTAATTATTTATGTCCTCCAACTATTTTATTATACTGATGGTAAATTTTGATTATCACATATCAAAAAACATGTACATTTTCATTAAAATATATTACTTCTCGGCAATACTGCACTGCACTGTTAGGCAATTTGTCAACAACTGAAATTTATGGCCAGTCGCCCAGTGCGGCTGCGTTTGTTCTCCGTTTACCAGCGCGCGTATTCTTCAACTGGGTGTATACATTTCTACCACCTTCACGTTTAGTTCGACCAGACCAGTATATGGGTATTTTTAAATAAATATGGGAACAAGTTTTTCAAATATTTCAATGCCGTGTTGCTGCGTAGCGACCAAACCTGGTACATACTGCCTAGCTCTTTAGTCTTCAATTGAGATCGGAAATACTATACCAAAGTTTAACTGTTAATTCAATAGTTAAGAAAAATGTAATGTGTGATTTTTCTCACTATTCATATACTTTCAGTACGCTACAAGAAATAGCAGAAAAAATATACACAAAAATATAGAAATTTTCTTAGTAGGCTTTGGATTTTTTTTTAAATTCTAAGCGACTGTTGGCCTTCATTGGTAGGTATATGGCGTGTATCAAAGTTAAGTTCATTTCAAACAATTAGATCGAAAGTTACAGTTACAACAAATTCTATCAAGAATCACTTAGTATATCTCTAAATGTTTATCCAAGATATTTTTAACTGGTCATTTCGCAACTCTATTACAGAATGTACACTTCGTCATGAAACACCCTGTATATAATATTTCTAGATGAATTTTATTATTAACAATTTACTTGAAATGGATATGAAACATGTAATTTTTAGAACCAGATCCAAGTGCATGTAAATTAAATATATTTTTAGATTTATCGATCAAATCACAGGATATTAACCTGCAACATGTGATTTTATGAAAAATGCTATAAATAAAATATCGAACAGATACGAAACAGACGAATTACATTACAGTACAATGAATAAAAGTCAGTACCTATATTAAATAAAAAAAAAACAGAAATACATTTCCACATAAAGCAAATTCAGTTAAATACAAGACGTGGTGGTCTAGAAAAGAGTTTCCAATTGATTATTTTGAGAACTAATATACGAACGTCGAAAGAGGTGTTACTAGATCACCCCGTAGGTAGGAAACAATATTAAAGCTAGCGTTTTATAAATAAACAAGAAATCGCACTATTAATAAGACAATGGTAGATTAACAAAATCCATCTAAATTATAAAAATGTTGAAATACATTCATTTTTCGCAGTAATATATACAGGGTGTCCCGAAATTCATACAACAAAATTTGGTCACAGATCCTTAAGGACAAATTTAGAGGACCCGTATTTTTTATTTTTTCCAAGTGGCCCCATCTTTCGGAGTTACAGCCCCCTGAAGTCCGCCTCTAAGAATAATATTTTTTTTATATCTCAGAACTCTGTTGTACGAGAATGACTAAAGCTACACAGGGGTTTTATGACATGAGGAATCTGATGGTGCTTTGTTTTTTAAGACAATTTTTCGTGGGCCCCCTTGTCTTTGGAGCCAAAAAAATTTAGTCGCATATTTAAATTTCTTAAAAATTATCAGTTCACTAGAAAGCCATTAAATTTAGAAACTTTTTTTTCGTTTAGAAACACTTTTTTCGTAAAACGCAAAGTTTTCGAGAAATATGTCAAAATCTGATCGAATGCATATCGTGATTCGCTATTTTCCTCAAAAACATTGCGTTTTACGAAAAAAATATCAAGAGACAAAAAAGTTTCTAAATTCAATGGCTTTCTAGCTAACTAATAATTTAAAAAAAATCAAATTTGCAACCAAATTTTTCTGGTTCCAAAGACAAGGGGGCCCATGAAAAAATGTCTTAAGGGGGTTTCTCGCCAAAAAGCGAAGCACTGTGAGATTCCACATATTATAAAACCCCTGTGTACCAAATTTAGTGATTCTCGTACAACATGGTTTTGAGATATAAAAAAGGGTCAGATTTCAGAGGGCTGTAACTACGAAAGAGGGGGCCAGTTGGCAAAAAGAAAAAATACGGGTCTCCTAAATTTGTCTTAAGAATCTATGACCAAATTTTGTAGCATGAATTTCGGGACACCCAGTATATATGTGTAATATATGTACAACAGGAATTAAGTTATTTTCCACATTGGGAGTAAATATGTTACTATTAGATTATCAGGGTCAAAGCACTTGATTTGTTTGGATTACAAAGTTTGTTCATGTTTACCAGTATCGAGCCAAATATATGAACTCACTTAGAATATTGAAATGTATCGGATCTACCTTCAATACCGCCGCAATCTGTACATAACGAAGTTATGAAGTCTTATCAACTGGGTCGTGTTTTTTTTTTAAATATATCAGATGATCCTCTATCTAGCCAAATTACTTTGTTTCCTTTGGCTATCTATTTTGATGTCCCTAGATCTTTTTCTTTCGCTCATTTTTATCTGTAATATAATGTAACCCTCTGTTACGGTATATCTGTGACGTCGGGGGTTATATCATCCCAAAATTGGTAAAACGGGGAGCAGAAACTGGCGATAAAAGACCAGTTAAGAAAAATATTTAGTTTTGTTAAATTATTCAAATAATATTCTTACATCTTCATACCATTCGTATCCATCTTTTTTTCTTAATTTTAAAAATAACGGAATTCTTTTTAATTTTAACAATCCGTCGGATGTTTTCGTTTCCTGTTTACAAATCGTTTTAGAAATATTAGTTACAACTTCTGCTGCGTGTCCAAACTTGAAGCATTAAGAAAACTAATGTAGAGGCGTTATATAATTTTTTGCAACACGGGTTGTATAATTGTGTATTAGTCACTACAGACAAAGTTAACCCACTCAGTCTGTGGCCTCGTACCTACTCTAATCTTTTTCTGTCGTGACTAACAAAATGAGATGAAGATTAAAAAAAAAAGAGTAGGTCATGTGTTGAGAACGTAATAATCATGAAATTTCCTGACGATCTAATTAGAGCTCATACATTGCTTTTAATCTAGTAAGTACTGTACGTTTCAGATTGATTGAAACGGCATTTTGAATGGTCAGAAAAAAACTTCATCTTTGACACATCAATCATTTTAACTGTATCATATACATGAAAAAATTAAAATGAATCCTTGTTGAAAATTAAAAGATTTTATGTAAAAAGATATGTCTTTGCGGATTTGTGGTGCTTCAAAGGAGCTGACCAAAAGTTTGCATTTTTTCCCTTAAAAATGGTGAAAAAATTAAAAAAATTAATTATGTACATTTTTCCCACTATTGAACAGGCATTGACTGAATCATCTCTTGATCTTTCCCTTCAGTTGCAAGGGGTTGAAGAAACCACCCCTACAAGCAACTTCATGCACAACTCTTTTATTTTCACGAAATCTATTGCTAAAGTAACTCAATTAACTAAATTCTCGGATTTCCAGCTATCGGCACCCTCGGCAGCGGGCTGTTGCCATGCATTCGTGATCAACGCAGGAATCCGGGCTTCTCCCGGATCCGCATAGCGGGGCCGACGACGACCGACAGGAATGCGTCCCCTCGAGCCGTCCCGGCGCCCTTTGGCGCCCTTGCCGTCCGCCCAGCAACAGTGATCGGGGTGGATGACTCATCTCATTGCGGCGGACACGGACAGACGTCGGGAATTCCAGGTCAAAATGTCCTTTTTCATCCTGGGACGAACAGGACGAATTGAAAACGACCGAGATAGGGAATAGAGAGGCAGTCGAAGGTTCCTTATGAAACGGATATCGATGAAAAGGCTTAGGAGTCTTGGAATATTGAAAAAACTAACATTAGAATATTTCAAGTTAATAATGCAATCATTATTTCAACAAAGTTTCCAATTTAAGTGTCAAAATCATTTTGAGCCTGAAATGAAACAATGAGAAAAAGTTATGCAGTTTCATTTGTTTAGTTTCAATTTTGTTTTTATATCAAACATACTAAGAGCATTCAATCTGTCATATTCAGGATTTTTAACTTTTTTTAAATTCGTGAAAAAATTAGGCTAGTCATTATGGGTTTTTTTCGGGAAAATAATACTATTAGAAGTTTCTCTACGGAATATTGTTCAAAAACGTGTTATAAACAAAATATCAAAAAATCAACTCGAGACTAGTTGGGAAACTTTGTTAAAATAATGGTCAAAGTTATGGAAAAATGGTTTTTTGACTCGCGTAAAAAAACTGTTATTCATAGAGAAAAAAGGTTTATACAAAAAAGGTAGGTATTAAATAAATCTATAAAATAAGACAAGTCCCATTAAGTTCCAATAATTCATTTATGCGCAAGAGCTCAAAAATGGTCGAAAATGTCCCCTTTCTTCAATTGCTAATAATTAATGCAATTTTCATCGCCATTTGTAATCCAGGATTTTTGAGGCTTTTTGCACCCTTAATAAGTGGTAAAAATTTCAGCCCGAAAGCTTCATTAGCTTGGCGTTGGTGGAATTTGTTATCTAAGAAGATGCTATTTTCAATTCATTTTTCTCAAGCTCACAAGCGTTGTAGAGTTTCGATCATTAGTTGTTTTTGTACCTAAATAGTTATTGACATATGCATTTACTGACAATTTAATTTTTCAAATTTAATTTGTTTAAAAATGACTGTGTAAACGCCTGTGAGTTTGGGAAAAATTAATTGAAAATAGCATCTTCTTAGATAACAAATTCCGCCAACACCAAACCAATGAAGCTTTCGGGCTGAAATTTTTACCACTTATTAAGGGTATAAAAAGACTAAAAAATCCTAAATTACAAATGTCTGCGATGAAAATTGCATTAATTATTAGCAATTGAAGAAAGGGGACATTTTCGACCATTTTTGAGCTCTTGCGCATAAACAAATTATTGGAACTTAATGGGACTTGTCTTATTTTATAGATTTATTTAATACCTACCTTTTTTGTATAAACCTTTTTTCTCTATGAATAACAGTTTTTTTACGCGAGTCAAAAAACCACTTGACCATTGTTTTAACAAAGTTTCCCAACTAGTCTCGAGTTGATTTTTTCATATTTTGTTTATAACAGGTTTCCGAACAATATTCTGCAAAAAAACTTCTAATAGTATTTTTTCCCGAAACAGGTTGTTTCATGTCTATACTGACTGGGCTAAATGTCATCTTTCGAATGGCAGTATCGAAATTTTTTAATCAGAAGAAACAGTAGTAAAATTTTTTAAAGGTGGTCTTCGTCTTATGTTGACCAAAGGTGCTTCTAATCTTTCGGGGTCACTCTGTATATGAGCAATCAAACAGAATAAATAAAGTCCGTACTATCGCTATCATCCCCTAGCCCTAGATCGTGTATAAAAATGTCAACGTTATTACAGCCGAACTTTCGTACCTAATTGACTAATTTATGGTTATAGCAACTTGTACGCGTGCTTCAAGCACATTACACTCCCCTTCTATTCAAGCGAAATAAGTAGGAAACAGACATCAAGCCCGATCTAGCCAATGAAGGCATTAATTAAGAGGCCTACAGTCGGAAATCCGACCAAAATACAATCCTTGGAGTCTAATTTTGAACTTTTGATTTTGATTTTTTTTTAATTGTACGGATTTTATTAAGTCAAAAACTGAGCAATAAGGACTAGAAAAATGTTGTACTAAAACTGGACTCTGCGCTATCACAAGTGAAAATAACAGCCCTTTTAAGAATTACGAAAAATCTACAGAAATGTGAAGAAAAAATCAGAAATATACGTGATCATATAGACAGGAAGACTCGTAGTTTTTTTTTTTAAATAAGAGTAAAAACGAGTAGGGAAAGGCAATTTTCAAGAAATTATGCTAGAACCAAACATTATCAAAACACTGCTGTCAGTCTGTTGAAAAATTTTTGCCACATGGAATAAAATTGTTAATATCTATTTAACAATTATATGTATCCTATATATCAAAACAGAAAGTGACAAGTGATTTAACAAAATTGTAATAAATATAATGCTTTAAATACAATTTGTTAATAAAGTCAGGGCTTCAACTCAAAATATTAATTTTATTTTTTGTTTGAGCCATATCTTGGGAATCTACATAGCAATTGTTTTCTAATTTTACAAGATGAATAATATCCTGCATCGTTTCAGTTAATTGTAAAATCCATTCTCATCCATTTTGTTCAGCAAATAATTCTAATATGGCGCTTTTAATAAAAAATTTTGAAAAGGATTATGGTTTCTCAGAAGTTAGCAAAAGAATTTTCTCATTTTTTCTGTAAAATAAAGGCGTGATTTAATCGGTGCAATATAATGGGCGAATTTTTAAAACAAATAAAATTTAAATTTTTCCTACATACAAAAAAAAAAAGAAAAACTGATCTAAAACCTAGTTTTTGGCAATTTCTTTTATAAAAAAGTGACTTTAGTTATCGTTTTTTTTTAACTGATCTAAGGACTTCACTTTAAGATATGACACAAATTGTGGTTAGCCATATTTTTTTATACAGTCAGCTGTGCTGCACTTGTGTAAATTTTTAATGCAATTTTTGTCTTTCGTTTGGAGGGAATTCACTAATCAATTTGAAAATAAATAGACAAGAAAAAGAGAAACCAATCTTAACTAACCCTTTACAGGTTTCCAAACCCTTCACTTGTGGTACCTGTCCCTTCGCATAGACGCCTTAAGTGTCGCCACTCAGACGTCAAGTGGGGGACCGTTCAGATCGATATAGACGACTTCATAGGGCCCTGGAGTTTATTAGAACGAACAGGAAGCCTTTTTTTGTCAAGGGTAAATGAAGAGTATTGTACACTTCACAATGGCTTGCGAACGAGACATCGGGACAAAACCTAACCTAGTTTAATTAAATACCGGACAAAGCAAACAAACCGTACGTGAGTTTGTCGTGTATATCCGGGTTTTTGCAGACAAAGAGTTTGGGGTCACTTTAGTAAGAGATAGGGTACGGACGTTGTTCGATGATGAAAGTAGTTGGGGCTATAGGCAATAGGCGTTTGAAGTTCCTAGATTGATAAAGTACCGTCAGTTGGGGACAAAATTTCTATTACCAACCTCGAATTATAAGATCGAAGCTTCTATATACAGGGTGTAAATAAATAAGCGCAAAAAAATTCAGGGAGTAATTCCCTGTTGAAAAATAAGGTCTTTCATATCAAAAAATCTCAATCCCTTAAAGAGGGTACCAAAACATTTATTTCTAATTTTTTTCTGAAATACCAAAAATGTGACAGCACTCGCCTCGAACGCGAGTAGGTGTTCACCACACAACTAGTACTTAACAAGTAACCTGGCAAAAAACTCAAGCAGTATGATAAATAATGTTCCAGTCCAATATTACTGTATTGACACTCAAAGCTCGCATAATCTCTTAAATGTGTAACCTGTCACTTTTAACTATATGGACCTCAGGATACGGAATTCGTTTGGAATTTAATAACAAATTGTTTTCTATTTAAATATAACTTCAAATTCAGTTAGATATATACTGTCTTCAAATACGGAAAACTGACCCCCCCCCCCCTTCGCTTCTTCACCGTTAGTTAACCTGCACTACCTCCCTCCGCGTGCACTGTGGATTGTCAACAATTCATGTATTTCTTCTATTTTTGTGTATTTTAAAAAACTAATTATAACTGAATTTTTTATTTGATTAAAAAAAGATAATTTCGGATTCGTATTCAGTGGAACGTGTACTACTACCCGTGTATATTACTAAAAAACTGACTCCACTTAAGTTACACCTTGTATATAATACTTACTCCAAAATTTCACAACGCTGGCTGTGTTTTATAGATTTTACTCATTAGGTATCCCCACAAAATGAAATCAAGGGGCGATAAATCCGGTGATCGTGGAGGCAACTCAATGCTGCCTCTTCTTCCAATCTAATTCCGTAGAAAACGTTGGTCCAAATACTGCACAATTAACGCATAATGCGGAGGAGCACCGTCCTGTTGAAAAATCAAATGATCTTCATCATACTCTGGAACATTTTCAATAATATCAGTCAAGGCAGGGTCAATAGCGTCTTCCGGTAATTGCAAATACATTTGGCCAGTCAAATTACCAGGTAGAAAACAAGAACCCACCAGCCGGTCACCGAAAATTTCAGCCCATACATTTAATTTTTCCGGTTGCTGTGTATGCACCTCGTGAAAAACTCTTGGGTTTGAATCGGACCAATAGCGGCAATTGTGACGATTTACCGTCCCGTTCAAGAAAAAACTGCATTCATCAGAAAAACAGATGTTAAAAAGGAACTGTGGATCGTTCCCTGCTCGCTCACTCATTATTTCGCAAAATTGCAAACGGCGGTCATAATCATCCTCATGAAGTTCCTGGACTAAATGTATTTTGTATGGATGGAATTTATTCTTCTTCAAAATGGTTTGTATGCTAGTTCGATTGATCCCAGACACAGATGCCAGCTGCCTCGTACTTAATGTAGGATCAAGATGAACTTGTCCCAAAACTGCAACTTCACTAGCTTCATTAACTATAGGTTTTTCAATTTCTCGTTTTTTATTGGCTACGTTCCCTGTCTCTTGAAATTTTTTTACTAACTCTAGAACATACTTCCTCCTGACATGTCGATCTTGATGTTGTTCATTAAATAGCTGAGCTGTTCTATTCGCACATTTATTGTTCATAAAGTAAAGCGAAATGATATCTACCCTTTCCGCAATGGAATAAACCATAGTGTTTAATTTTCAAAAACACAATTAAATAAACTACCAACCAACGCTTCCAAATAATACTAGAAAATAATTTGGAATCCACTAATTTTACGTTCATTGTGTGTGTATAGCATTCATTTCTGTTTTTTACAATTGTGTTTTTTTTACGAAAGTGATAACAAATCGCCAAAAACCAATGTAACGCAAGAAATACTAAATTTATACCATTGGCGTACTTAACTCGAATGACTGACATTTTTACCGTTACTAATTGTTTGTACATAAGTTTCAACTTTAAAATCAAAATTCTTAATAAGTATTGGGCGGAATTATAAAATTTAAAGTCTGTTGTAAAGAGAATTGTAAGAGCTTTCAAAAGAAATATTACTCAACCCCCAATGCCATTTAAATATTTTGGGGTGATGCTTACCCTTGCTTGGGGGTGAAAGTGGCGGAGTCAAAAATACCAGCAAAGAATGTCCCCCTTTAATCTAAAATCGACGGGTCTGAGCGTTTTTCTACAATCTTGACGCAGTTCCTGAAAATGGCTCCGTTTCGTTTTCATTTGGCCACCCTGTATATTAAAATATACAGGATGACTTTAAAATTAGGAACCCAAAACGTAAATCTCTAGGTGAAGACCAATGTCTCCATTGGGAAAATAGATTATACTTATTTGACAAAATTTAAATCACAAAAATTCGACCAAAAACGAATTAAGTTCACCGTTCAATTTTTCTCGGAAATCGTTCTTAACTACTTTTTGTCTATCTACTCGTGAAATAGAAATAAAAATGTTCAAATTGGTCGATCCACATGCCTTACAACTTAATAAAATCTACCAAAATATCAACTGAAAAATTTATTGCGCATTTTGCCGACATACAAGTCGACTACATTGCTGCATTTCAAATTATACCCGTTCTCGGCAAATGTAAAACGGGTTGGTTCATTATAAACGCTTGCAATTCAATCTATATTAGTAATTGCCCGCGGTGACGATAAGCGAAGAGGAAAATCAGCACGTCGAGAGTTGAACAACACCAAGGCGTCACTTTTTCTCTCAATAATTTCATTAATTCCATATCAGGCCATCCCCATTTCGTAAAGTATATACGAGAATAAGTGAAATTCCAAACGACATTTTCGCTACTTATATCGCGTGAAAGTTTATTATAATATTATGTTGTTTGTCGAGGAAAACGCCGTGTTTTTCTTTAAATTGTAAACAGATTAATTACAGCTTGTCGCATTAGAGCGACGCGAGGTCGTGGACCGATATAAGATACTGGGAATAAGTTATCACCTCATATACCTACATTTCATTCGACTGCATGAAGTGGAAACGAAAGTGAAGCAGCAATCATTTCAATCACGATTGTTATAAAATAAATAAAATAAAGTCACACGAACGGACATTACTGTACAACAATGTACTGCTATCGACCCGACACGTTTGCTTTTCGTGTTTCATAAATCCTCATTTAAACAATGGGAATGAATAACAAATAAATACAATAGCCGATACAATAATTCTCTATAAAAATTACATTGTTGGGAATAATTCTGTTCCTGTCATGGTTAATGAAATATATGCTTAAATGTACGGTATATACTTACGTATATGAAATAATTATGAACATACAGGAATTGAACCAAGTCCTTGATTAAAATCGATGTAAAAGTTTTACTGTATAACAAAGCCTAAACTTTTAGTATCGCGATACCTAGATCTTTTATGGAAATAAATATAAAAGGTCAAAATGGTTTCTTTGCTTAATTATGTTCTAAAAAGTAAATTAAATTTTTTTTTATTGCATAATAATTAAAAAAATCAAATTATAATAACAGTTTGCAATAAATATGTTAAAATTTACCTAAAGACAAAATAAATTTACCTTACTAGTGATATACTTAAATATTTCTAAAATGTTGGATCTACCGGTTGCAAGAGTTCATGTAAAAATAGCCGAAAATTAAAAAAAACGAAAAACAAAAAAGTTACCAGGAGAAATAAATCTAACTTTCTACAAAAGTTTTCAAGCATATGGTTTTTGGAACTTAGAACCAATGAGAACCTAAATGTTCATCAGAGCGAGCCTAGAGGTTTTAACAATGGGCGCCTAGCCCGAGAACAACAAGGGCAGATAAAAGTAAAACGGATCCTTTAAAAACCAATTTTATTGGTAACGCCACTATTGAAAATGAGTGAAATGAAACCAAAACATATGTTTTGTTATGTAGGGAAGAATTTATATGAAAGTTTGACCGTATTTGAAAAGATCTAGAATCCATATTGTCCACGACACGAAATGTATTCCTCTCCCCAGCCCAAATCTCATCAAAACCATCCATCTTCATTGATCCCTGCGAATTTGTAATGCAAACTTGTACGCCTATAATGACAGACAGCTGTTATATTCCTTTTGCACCTTTCCCCCAGAGACAGGTGTTTCCGTACCTTTGTTTACGTAATATGTCTATTACCATTTCCCATACCTAGTTAAATAATCTTGTGCTATGTGTTAGTGATTTATTTTAAAACCTTTCATTGAATAAAAAAAATCAATGCCACAGCGTAATTGTTTGTAACCCTCGGTATATCGGAATAACGCACATCTTCAAAACTATCGAAATAATCGAAATTATATAGTAAGAAGATTGGAGAAACTATATGCAACTGAGAAGACTAAAATGTGTGAAATAGAAAAGATGGACGATGAAAAGAGGAAGAATAATTATAAGAAAGAAATAATCAGACAGAAAATGTGGAAAATATTTCGGAATTAAAATCCAAATATTTAATTAAAGTATCACTTTAAGTTAATAAATCGTAATCGTAGTGCTTATTGCTCTAGATTTTCTAACAGCCTTATTTCCATCTATCAAGTTACTTGACTTCAGAGCATTTGAATCCAAAGTACCAGTTCAAAAGTCAAGTTGACCATCACGTACATAAGTAAAAGCTAAAAGAGCAAATTTAAAGCAAACCTGAAAAGATATTTCAAGTAAAATAAATATTATGTTCATTATAATAAAGCTATTTCAAAATTATGTACTTGAATTCAAGTGACTTGAACTCAAGTAGCTTGACTGATGAAGCTTCCCCTAAAATTTATTAAGCCCCAAGTCCGTAAAGAATATTTATATTTCATAAAGCAGTCTTATATCGGCTGATACAAGAGAGAATATTTTTTTAAATAAAAATCTGGCTACGTAGCAATAATCAGCATCACTTAAGATATTGGGGTTATCTTATATTTCATCAATGAATCATCAGACATCAAACATATCTACTTGCATTGTTTGTTTACACTTGAGTTCTAGTTTCTCGAATCTTCGATTGGAGGATGATTTTCATAACAAAAAAATCAATCCCGTATTACCGTAAATTTGTAACAATTTCAATTACGAACTCAAAACGATTTCCGATAATAACGATTGCGCTCAAATAAAATTTCTCACCCCGATATTAAGGGATAATAATGATTTATCAATAAATTAAAAACGCTTCATGCACGCACCCCCGCATACATACGTTCTATTTAACACAAGAAGCCAGCCTTCACCTACCCCAAAGCAATTAATCAAAGCATAAAATCCAAACATCCTTCAGACCCATCGATACATCAATAATCAACGCCACCTGGCGTCTGCCGGCAATCACCCGAAACAAAAAGAACAGTAATAAGTTAATGTTGCCATTTTATGGTAAAATTAAATGTAAATTAATATATATGAAGTGATTCACAAGTTTTTAAAAAAATCGGACAATACTTTTATTTGTAGACCATTAAAACTACATTTTTTCATAATAAATATATGATTAAAATATTTAGTGACATAGTTACAAACGATTCGTTCCTTGTATCACCTTGTAACCACTATCGAAATAAATGAAACAGAGCCCTGAGTTTGGAAACCGATATTAATAAAACGTAGGAGCAAAAAATTTGAAATTTGGACCATATATAGCCTCACTAAAAATTTGTTAAAATAATAGAGTTATAAAGGCTATATATACTGTATACCCTGCATCGGACCGTGAACGTAATTGACCATTCCGATACTGTTTTTAAGAATATCATATTTATAACTGTATTATTTTAACAATTTTTTTCAGATTGTTGTTTACAATTATTTACTACCTGTGTCAGTTTTTTTTCTTTTTTTAAAGATCGCAATATTTACTGTGATAGCACTCCTTTCTCTTTATGTTAAAAATAAAAAAACAAGAGGTTTTGAGACAAGTGACCTCCACACTACTAAAGACAACAGTTCGACTTACCGTCAGTAAAAATTTGGATTTTTTTTATCAATTAACAAAAAAATTACGACGAATTAAAGTGAGAGGTATCAATTTTGTAGGCCGAAACCGCGATTTTTTCAACATTTTCATTAATAACTAAAAAATGGGATAACGAAATTAACTGAAATTTTAGCACACAATAGAGTAATAGTGAGGCTATATATGGCCCAAACTTTTCTTAATATCAGTTTCCAAACTCAGGGGTCTATTTCATTTATTTCGATAGAAAGTCAGTGAAAATAATTTTGTATGCTGGTTTCTGTAAAGAGATAGACAAGGTGTATCACATGGCCACCATATTCTCCAGATTTGCATCCACCAGATTATTTATTCTAATGGAATATAACACTTTAAAATCCTTTTTATTTGATATTTTTGTCCTTAAAGAGTTAAAAATAAACAAAACATAATTTCAAACAAGATGTTGTTTATTAGTCTTGATAATTTTTAAAGTAGTTGTTTAATTTATTATTTCTTTATAACTTTAATAGTGCTATTAATAAATTACAAAAAAGATCCTGGAATTGAATTGCTTGTTGCGGTTTGACTACGTAGATATCTGATAATTCAGTTTGTCCGTTTTTCTTTCCGAAGTAAAAAACTAGAAAAAAACGGAGATATCTATATTTAAAAGAACTGAATAATGAATCTCAGAATATGAAAATAAAGGTGGTATAACTGCGATTAGCGATTTTTGCATCGATTTTGTAAGTATGATTCTATAAATCCAATAATCTCCAATTCTCTCGCTAGAGGTAGCTACATTAGTTTGACAATTCAGGCAAATGGTAGGAAACTTTCATTGCCAAACGGACGATTTGCCACAAAACCAGCGAACTTTCGTTTGGAAAATATACTTTTTATACCTGAATCATAATGGAAATTTCGATAAACACAGACTGAAATAATATTTTATGACTTTGATCACATTTACCAATATAAATTGTTTAGTCTATAAAACTATTTACTAATAATTGGAATTTCTAATTGATTTTATTTATGCATTATTATTAATTCCCAACTAAATATTTTTTATAACAAATTCTAGAATTTGAAAAAGAAAAAAACTATTTTCCTTTTCTAACGTAATAATAAAAAGTTGAAAAGTACTCCAATCGGAACTCGGCATAAAAATTTAATTATTTGCACTGATATAAAAGTTACAGGGTGAAATCGACAAATCTGCGTAGCTGAATATTTTTTTATGGCGAAAAAAAAATGGTAGTTCCATTGCCTTATTATATGACGATATGATAAACGAAATAAGTTTATTCATTTGAGTTGATTGCCAAAAACATTTTATTTTAATTTAAATGTCCGTTACTTCTAAATTGTTAATAACTGAACACGGGCTTATAAGGAAAACCTGCAATATTCCTGATCTCTTTTGCACTTGCGATTCGCCTTACCAAAAAATTGTAAATGGTAGAAAGAAGTAAAGCAAATCTTAGCCGTTCACACACACTCTCCCAAGCTCTTTCGCTCCGACTCTAGGCTCACACTACAAAATCTAGAGGAAAAATCTTACCGGTTGCCGGTAGGGGTGCCCGACACGTATGGCAGAAGCACTGCATCACCGATTCCCTCACGAGCCCGATCAACATCTTGGCGGTGCTCTCTTCTCTTCCTACACTAAAATTTACTCTAAAAGTGTACAAAAATAGACTTACAATCGCGCCGGCTGTCTAAAACAGGGTGGTATTTTCTACAGGAGAGAGGTCCTCTGAGGAAGGATCAACGTCCTGTCGAACTGACGCAGCGCAATAGAGAAGCCGATGGGGTGTTGTGGCGGAGGTGGCGGTGTGCGGCGTCGCGACGCGCACCGCCGTCCGGTCGATACATCGGGCGGAGTCGAGCCGACAAGGCGACGCCGACGTCTTCCGTATGTGCGTGCCTCTCCGGGCGCCGCCAACCGGACCAGGGGCGGCGGTACGGGGCCCAAGATACCGCAATAATTCCTCCTTACAAACATTTTTTGTTGGGCTTAATTCGATAAAATATAAATAAAACTTGCAGAAAAAATTTAGACATTACATAAACCGTATTTGCAATGGTTGCAAAAAATGTAAATGAGCGGATACAGATAGAACGTTGTGCAGAATTACGCATTTGAGTGTATATTTTCTTTTTACATTGTATTGTAACTTTTTACGATATTTTGTTACATTTTAAAATGTATTACTCCCAATTTTTCGTGTTTTTCGTGACTGCCATTACTTCAGAATGAGATAGAGTAATCATAAATGAACAAAAAAGTTGTATATTACAAGGGCGTAAGATTAACAGTTTTCCAAATTCTAGTCCAAGCATTATAGAGACTGCTTGCAGTAAATAGCAAATATGGGCACGTACATGTAAACGAGTTATAGAAGAAAATAGATTTTTAACGGTTTTTTCGATATATCTCGAAAAGTAACAAAGCAATCGATACATTCAAAAAATCAGTCGATAGATCTTTTTGAAACCTACAACTTTCTCATTTAAAATTTTTCAATTCGTGCTATATTTTTTTAGTTATTTTAGAAAAACCGTTTTTTT